>NC_090730.1:63217373-63247373 GCF_036898095.1 Palaemon carinicauda
TGACCTCACTATCAATACTGGAATACCTAGCATGTTCTACCTTGTAATTTTCTTAACTTCCTCGAAAACTTTCAACAATAAATTTCTGTCTTTGTCTCCCCACGTATCATTTGAAATATATGGTTCTCTCCATGTAACTACATGTTCCACAACTTCACTACCAACTGTCTGATATATGTTCTTAATAACACACCATTCATCATCAATTGTCTGCTTTATGTCTCTTAAAGTCTCTAAAACTGGAAATCGATTCCTATATTCAATTGCCAATTTTTCTATGTACTTATCTTCTGTGAATTGAATCAATAGAGTATGAAAGAATTCTCAGATCTATATAGCAAGCTGTGAAATTAGCTGTGAAAAAAAAGCCCTAATAATATTCGTAATTAAGAGATTAATCAGAAATTATGTAACTGTTAAAAAATTATTTACGTAATTCAAGAAAATATTTGTGTACCGTAAATAAGTATAGTTAACATAAACTTCGGCGTAGATGACAAATCCTTTGAAGTCTTAAACAGTATAAAATTTTGAATAGTGAAACTAAGGAATTTCATATCAATTTTGATAATTGAAAAATCTATTGATAATCTTACATAAGGGTAGTTTGGATGTCTGATAACTGAATGCCATCATAGGAGTGATAAATGGCTCAGTGTCACTGAACAAAGGAGACGTTTATTCAAACGTTAAGAAGGAAGTCTAAAGCCATATTGGATTCCCTTTAATGCCTAATTTGTGTTTGGTTGCGTCTTTTCTATATAATTCCCAATGTGACTATTTTACTTAGTAATGCTTTGAAACTATTTTAACTAGTACACTTGCAGTAATCTATGCAATATTTCCCTTTGACAAGTACTCTTAATATCGGCTAATTCATTGTTCTAATGGTTCTCATCGATCTAGAATCAAACCTTTTATCCTCATTCTTTGTCCTCAATTCTTGTTCACTTGAATCTTCAAAAGAGTTGCAATGTGTTTACAAACCTTGACTTTCTCCTAGGCGATAATTTGTATTTTGCTTATGCATCGTCAATGACTAAATTGCCGGAGAAAACATTCTTTACTGTCATTTGAGAAGCATTGAGTAATCTCAAGGAACCCTTGGGGTTTTCAGATTCTGAAAAGAGTGACATTAAGACAAATTGTGTTACTAAGTTCATTCAATTTTAAATTGAATAAATTGACAACTCGAACGATAAGAACATTGAATTAAGGTACATTTCAAAATAGCCTTGAGGAAAGTGTAAAGGATATTGGATAAACCATCCACTCTAATCCATTCTTAATTTGGGTGTATTATATATATATATATATATATATATCTATATGTATATATACAGATATATATATATATATATATATATATATGTATATACATATATATATATATATATATATTAAATAGGCCATATATATATATATATATATATATATATATTAAATAGGCCATATATATTAACATATTGAAGTCTGGATTCTCTTAACAATCTTGGGATTAGAGCCCTAGACGAAATCACTCAAAGACCTTATTATCTGTCCGGCCGGGCTTTGAACCCTGGTCCAGGATACTTGGTTGACATTGACCATACAACTCAGCCACGAAGAAAGATATAAGTCAATGACAATTCTTCTGTACATATACCTGTCAAATTCAGCTTTTTTGTACTTAGAATTGAAATCAACCCATCTTCACCATCGTAGCTAATTGGTAGGTTTGTGTCTTGGCATTCGATTAATGATAAATGTTTTGGCTTTTAGCAGATTTGCTCTCAATATAAGAACTAAACTCAAGTTTTCCCTTTATTTTGATATTTCATAGGTTAAATCTTTTGTTTTGTTTTTTTCTTCCTTTACTTATCTTTTTGCTAATCAACTTATATTAACTGTTACCTTATAAAAGTATATCTAAAAAAGTGTAAGTAAGGTTCCAAAAATTCTCTTGTTTTGACATATTCACACACTTTTCCTGATTTCATTTTCTCATGTGATGAACAGCATTTGGGTTTGAGTCGATCTAAAATTTGCTATTCTCAAAAGGCTTTTACAGAAGACACAAGGAAATTCCCGAAGAGGCAAAAAGAATATCAGTTTATATTCAGCTTCGAGTTACATGAAGTGACAACGATAAAATACGAAATGGAAAGTGGCGACATTTACATTATCAAAACACAATGCAGTATGGTGCGTTTTAAGCTCGAAAAATATAGAGGGAAATTGTAGGTTACAACAATTATGTTAATAAGGATTGATTTATCATGTACAAGGCTAAATTGGTTTCCACAAGGTTAACCACATATTTATCGAAAGAGTTTCAAGAAGTTTTTCCTCTTCTCTTCATCAGTTGGGCAAATGTCATTCAAATAAAAAGGGAAATAATAGTCATTCTGTGTTCAAGTTTTGTTATAATATTAACTTTTAAACTTGGCACATCTTGTGAGGATGAATAAAGAGTTATAAATATTGGAAACTTTATCCTCTAAACGTTGCAAAATAGAATTATAAAGTAGGGAAAAAAGACTTTATATCAGTTAGATAAGTAAGGACACCTTGTCTGAATGACATTGATATAAAGGGATTTACACGGGAAAATTTTATGTCGTCATTTAAAGGAAAAAATAAGTATTCCATCTTCGAATACAATACACAAGCAATCCACTTCCCTTTTGTATAGATGTCCTTAAAAATTAAGAATAAGACTTCCTCTTACTAAAAATATAAAGGTGGACAATTTGTCTAATATCTTCCCTAATGTTAGAACCCTATGCATCTATATAAATATGAACGGCATTCGTTTTGCTTATATTTGCATTGCAATATTTGGTTACTGTTAACAATTACGTGACAGATGTTAACATATTTACAATGGTACATGGGTGATTCAAGGCATTAAACCCTAGTGGTCTTTAATTGTTCTCCTTCTCATCAACTTTTATAAAACAAGTTATCACCAGTCCTCCACCCACGCTCTCTCTCTCTCTCTCTCTCTCTCTCTCTCTCTCTCTCTCTCTATATATATATATATATATATATATATATATATATTATATATATGTATATATATATATGTGTGTGTGTCTCCTCAACTAAATTAGTAGTATTTCTTAAGAAAATAGTTTCTAAAATGTTTCAAAGGGTGTTCTGGTTTTATTCAAATATCTAGTCCTTCATATCATATAGTTCTTTCATCTTGATATATAAGATACGATATTGAGTTAGGTAAGAGCCTGGGAAATGTAGCACTTGAAACTGCATTACATTTCCTTCGAATAAAGAAAATAGAACTTTCTGCAAAATTTCTTTATTGCTATTTTGAATAAAGTCCCGTTTTTCTGCAGCTGTTGTCTTTCTAAGAAAATGCCTCACATAACAGTGGGAATGCAATAGAGCATCTTAATTATCATTTAATCATTTTTATGGGAAAACTATTACATTTTTTTCTTACAATATATATCTAGAAATTTTGCAATGCCTATTAATAGCTCAGCAATAAGATATCAGTCTAATGCACTTCACCTGAATTTTAAGCTTGTCTTCTGCTGTTCTACCATGACTGCGTCCGTCCTCTAATTCATGGGGTCTCAACCGAGGAGGGGGTTTTCAGGTTTTCATGGTGGGGCTGCTGAAGGAGGTAGGATTGGCTATTCAATTCCGTTGCAAAGTAAAAGGAATGATTCAGAAGATCAGAGGTAGAAAAATGACCTGCATTGCGCACTTTAAGCACTCCACCACTTACCCCAGAATAGGCGAAAAAAAGCAATCACAGGTCTCTCATTGAATGCAATCATCTTTTGCAAACAATTAGCTACAAATTTACAATATCCTGTTTTCAATTTGGTTTCTCAAGTAATTTGCCATGGATATAGAAACTATTTACCTTTTATTCAAATTTTGAAAATCTTTCAATTTGCATTTAATTTGTAAAACTCTACTGTTAAAACAACACACATAACCTTTAAAAGTACAGTATATAAGAAAGGGGATTTTTTTTTTCATTTGTATTGCATGAATATTATTTTGCAAGCCTGATTTGACGCAAATAATCATGGAAAGGAGCGGGGGTGGCAATCTGGTAAAAGCGAAAGGGTGCAAAAAAGAAGCAAGGCTGAGAACCAATGGTCTAATTATTATTATTATTATTATTATTATTATTATTATTATTATTATTATTATTATTATTATTATTATTATTATTATTATTATTATTAATGATAATAATATCATT
Organism: Palaemon carinicauda; assembly: GCF_036898095.1. Classification (NCBI taxonomy): domain Eukaryota; kingdom Metazoa; phylum Arthropoda; class Malacostraca; order Decapoda; family Palaemonidae; genus Palaemon; species Palaemon carinicauda. Next base: position 63,221,599 of record NC_090730.1, read on the forward strand.
TTCATTATTATTATTATTATTATTATTATTATTATTATTATTATATTGTTGTTGTTATTTTCCTTAGCTAAGCTACAACCTTAATTATAAAAGCAGGATGCTATAAGCCCAAGGGCTCCGACAGGGTTAATAACTCACTACGGAAAGGAAATAACAAAATAAATATACTACAGGAGAAGTAAATGACAATTAAAATAAGTTGTTTTAAGAACCGTAACAACATTAAAATAGATATTTAATATGTAAACTATACAAACTTAAAAAAATAAAGAGAAATAAGTTAGTAGAACAGTGTACCCAAGTATACCCTCAAATCTTCCCAAGACAATGGAAGACGATGGTACAGAGGCTATGGCACTACCCAAGACTATAGAACAATAGTTTGAATTGGGAGAGTTCTACTAAAAGATCTACTTGCCATAGATAAAGAGTCTTTTCTACCATTTCCAGGAGGAAAGTAGCCACTGAACAATTACAGAGCCTTAGTTAACCCTTGAGCGAAGAAGAACTGTTTGGTAATTCCAGTGGTGTTAGATGTATGAGGACAGAGGAAAATTTAGAAAGAATGGGCCACACAATTGATTGTAAATGTGAAAAAAGGAAAAGTGAACAGTAATCAGAGAAAGGATTCAATGTGATAATGTTTGGCCAGTCAAAAATGCTAAATCCACCGATGTTTTATTACCTAAACTATATCAAAATATCTCCTGCCACCCCACCATTTACACACTATAATTCCCTCTGATAGCAACTAAATTTCAAGAAATAGCCAATAATTAAAAAAAACATTTTATGTTACATCAGGTTTTCTCCTTAACTTTTAATTGAGCTCTGGTGCCATTGCAATTGACAAACTAAGTTTTAGCAGTTGTTTTTCGTAACTTTTAAAGAAATCAAAGTTGAAAAAAGTAAATATGTAATAGCCACAGTGTTCATTAGAGAAAAAAAAATTAATGCACTATAACTCTAGCTAAAAATCTATAAGTTTTAAGCCAAAGAAAATAAGATGGATTATTGGTAAAAAAAAGTTTTACCTGTCTCCACTAAGATTTAGAACATATGTAAGAAAACCTCATTCATATTCAAGCCATATTTTCGTTAACGATTCTCCCTTCCTCTGAGCTTAGTGACTTTCCTTTTGGTCGAACTGAGTAAATTTAGCTTTCATATCAAGATCCTTATTTTATTGTTAGTTTGTTGAAGGCTAAAGATCAGTCTCCATCGTGATATCCACAACAAAGCAAAACAAAATAATGCACATAAAAATATAACGTTTTAACTTTTTATATCGAAAATGGGCTTTGATTGGTAGGTATATATCATATTAGGCCGTTTTCTGTTTCTTCTGTCGAATACATATTTGGAGAGGTTATAAGGAAGAATATTTACACGATTCGCAGTATAGATATATCTTAAACTAGGAAGAAACGATAAACAAAGTATTTCTAAATCTGGACAAAAAAGTAATGGTAAAAATAAGTACAGATATATTAGTTATTTTTTACTGTTAGGCCACGACTACTTGCATTGCAATATAATAAATAGTTTGTTCTATCCGATGGTTGATACAGCATACTAATATTATTTTTTTATGGCGGTTCCCTATTGGATACGTTCGGGCCTGCCAATCTGCAATATGAGAGTACAAGACCAATAAAGCTCGAATGTTTCTTGTAGTGTCTGCAACCTCACCGTCTGTGTAAGATAGGAGTGGAATATTCAGGGGTAGCCTGTTTGAAGGAGCTTACAGATCTACCTACTGAGTCGTTAGCAGCCACTATCTGGCCTTACCCTGTTCTAGCTTGATGGAGGAGGGCTCGGGCACTGAACACACGCATATATGGTCAGTTTCGAGAGCATTGTTCATGGGGGAATTTAAATTAACGAGGGTACCCAAACTGGATTGTTTCAAACAAATTGAAAATTAGATAAATAATATCTCTTTACTTAGTTTATTTAAATTTTGTAGAGTCATTGAAAATTACTAAAATGAGATACAATAGTTCGAATTCCTACAATATTCCTTTATATTCCTGAAGGGACAGCCTTCCGGTTTCTCATCAAGTTTTGCTTGGTGAGATTCCTTGCTCCAATCACTTTGGCTTTATTTTAAATCTTTACATTCAAAACTTATTAAAGAGAAAATCAAATAAAAAACGAAAAGATAATTACTTTATTTTTACAAAAATGGATTTATTGAGTGCAGCCTGACTTCTAATACAACATTATCACTGGATAAGTACGCGTATATTTTCTTAAAAAAATTTAATGCATCAGTCAGTAGTCTTTTAAGATTATTTATATAAATGATGGTGATTTCTTAGCTGATTTAGAAACAATCATTCAAGTTCAAAAGACCAAATACATGTTAGTTAGTTCAAGCCTCAAACTCACCTAAAATATTTTGAGAATGATTTTAGAACATTAAGGACCAAAGCGTTCGATATTGAGAAAAGTATATCGATGAATTTAAATTACCGGAATATAAGATAAAAATAATACAGCTTTTGGAATTATATCTGCACGTATTTTCTATCGTTAATGCATAGAAAATAAAATCTTGCTTGATCCTAATTTTATTCAGTACTAAGATTTTTCAGAGATAAACCTAACGTAATCTCAATGCCATTTCATATGCAATGGCCGATTCGGCGGTAATAATCTCAACTGTATTTTTTAACTGAAAAGGATTCCTCTGCTAAAAGGAAATGCAATTTTTGAGTAAAATGATTAAAGGTATTGAACACTAATAAGAGACTATGATGAATATATTTTCAGGAGCTGATGTAATAAAATAAATATAATACCATGCAATTTTGAAAATTGAATTTAGCAGAGCAAGCATTGTTGAGTGTAATTACATAGTTCTATTTAAAATATATCTCTATGGGAATTTGTTATATCATGAGTACGAGACTATCCTTTTGACTAATGAAAATACATTATTATTATTATTATTATTATTATTAGTAGTAGTAGTAGTAGTAGTAGTAGTAGTAGTAGTAGTAGTAGTAGTAGTAGTAGTAGTAATATCATTAATAATGTTTTTATTATTATTATTATTATTATTATTATTATTATTATTATTATTATTATTATTATTATTATTATTATTATTATTATTATTATTATTATTAGCAAACCTATAACCCTCGTTGGAAAAGCAGGATGCTATAAGTCTAAGGGCCGGTGAGGAAAAGGAATAAGGAAATATATAGCGTACTGAGTGTACACAGATTAATGAATATTTTATATGCATGATTGAAATGGAAATGGAATCCGATACTTTATATCATAATCTTAAATAGAAATATTACTGAAAACCTCCACGTTAAAATTACCTCTCTGAAAAATCAGTATTTGGTGTAATTTATGAGGAAATTATAAATGTACCAAATGTATCAGAAGATATTGAAGCCAGGGGAATCAGAGATCAGTTCTATCCAGCGAACAAAGACAGGATTTACATTTGTGGAATAGCAGGAAACTTGAAATCTGAGGAAAATATCTCTCTCTCTCTCTCTCTCTCTCTCTCTCTCTCTCTCTCTCTCTCTCTCACATACACTCAAACACATACACACGAACACTCAGTGGGGAAATAATTCCGAGTTGTTATCAGTTCTAGTTTTAAAATGGCTCTTGGTATTCACGCCCTTGATATTTCTATGCCAGCACTTAATGAATTCGGTCCAATGTTAAAGATAGAATTATTCCAGCATTGATAATATGAATGATGGAGATTGATGGCAACTTGTGACCAATTGACTCCATTGACAATTGAATCAAAGAATACATGAAAAAAAAAAGAAGTGACCCTAAACAGTTAATTGCCAAAGAATATATAACAACACTGATTGAGCAGCGCTTATGAGGTGTGTTCCAGATTGCAGGTCAAGTGTGAAATATTCAACAATATGACAACATAATCAACACCCTGATCCAACTTTTGACTCGAATTTATTTCTTACAAGTAATTCTCAGGATAGGAAACAACGCAACTCACAGAAAATACGAGTTGAAATCCCTCTTACTCACTTCATTCCGGGATAAAGGGTTCTTCCGGAGAATAACTAGGACTAAAATTTTTCGTCTTTTAATATACCAATGGGGACAGAAGAGAAACATGTTTAATATTTAAAAGACTTACAAAATAGGTTCAGTTTAAATCAGCATGTATAATGTCACTATATGCGTGCATGAGTAAATAATAAGCAATAAAAAAACTGAAGAACTTAAGACGACTATATTACAAGAGAAACCCATAGAAGAATGCATAAAAGAATTGTTATGCCAAAATCTGAATGGGGGGAAATCACGTTGAGCTTACCTAGAAAGGGAAGACATTTACATGTGATTTCCCAAACAAATAGAATACTTTCTTTTGAATGAAGAAAATTTGTATTATCAATGAATACATTTCTTTCAATTCATTATTTTATAGATTCTTCCTCCACACAACGTCATAGATAAAATGCCAGTTGGTCTTTCAGATATGTGTTTGAGATCTTTGATATCTTCAGAACACACTGGCTTCTTCTAGGTTGGTCAAAGGATCCTCCAGCTCTATGAGAACTATTCTAAAAACATGATCCGTTCATTTGGCAGTCAAAATTTGGCTATTGCTTGGAGAGCCCAGGTTGACGAAAATTTATGAAAACGCGGGGAATTGAGAATTCATTTAGATGTTTTAAGGATTACTGTCTATTCTTATTTAAATTAGAAATAAATGGTATATCTAAAATGACCAGAATTTTTAAAGTTTCCTTATCCTATTATTTCATTTAATGCAGTTGTAATACATAGTTATCAAAGGGGAACTCTTATAATATCTCGAGTGCGTGATTTATTCTTTTTCCATTTCAGCTATTCAGTGGAATCCAATAATGATTCAGTTTCATTCTCCTAAAGCTGCCCAAAGTTTCATTAAGTAACGAGAACATTTTCTTCTTCTTCCTTTCACCCACATTTCCAAACTGATGAGATATTAGGGATAGCCTCTGGAATTACTCATTGGAAAAAGAAGACTGACTTCAGCATTTTCCCGGAAAATCTTTTTATCTCACTTACAATATTTATTATAAGGGTTTCTTTAAGACTTTATCGTCTCTGTCTGTAAAGCAATTAAATTTTTTTTGAATAACAATACCACCTGTTAACGTGGCATATAAAATTGTCATTACCTGCGAATATGATTATAATATTTCATTACACCCCATCTAAAAACATTTATATTCTTTCAAGTTTCAATTGTGGTGCTGGCTCCAACGGCCACCAGAAAAAAAAGGAAAATTCTGTGCGTGATCTGATTTCGTAATTGTTTGACAACAATTTCTTGAAGAAATTAACTCCAATCTCAAATTTAATTTCCTACATATCATAAAGGCAACATGGATGAATGAACCTGTGACTTGTCAAACACAGAAGATAGCTATGACCTCTCTCTCTCTCTCTCTCTCTCTCTCTCTCTCTCTCTCTCTCTCTCTCTCTCTCTCCGTTCGTATTTTTACATGTGTATAAATGGGAATATGTTTATGTACGTTGAATATTTCACCTACATTATTTCTTTCATTTTAATGCCTTCTGTCTCATCGAAATTGTTTTAAGTCTGGTTTCAGAATCAATTGATTAATGGTGTCCTACTGGTGTTGCCTTTGACTTTCTCAATAATATTAGATGTCAAAAAAGTAATATGGAAGTGACCTATTTCTTATTACCTTTGAAGTCCCGTTTTAATGTTATAAAATGAACAAATGGTTTAAAAAAACATATGGCTGAATATACATCAACCATGTATTAGGTTCTACTAAAGACCAACGACATGCAAAATATACTTAACACCTTATAAGATATTTTTAGCATAGTATATTTTTAACTGAGAGATATCCCGTTTCAGTTTCTAATTTTCGGTACTCAACAATAAGAGAGAGAGAGAGAGAGAGAGAGAGAGAGAGAGAGAGAGAGAGAGAGAGAGTTTGTAAAAAAAATAGTAAGGACATGTCAAATGACATTCGAACTCGGTATAGAACTGGAAAAGACCCTGGCTAAATAAAGATAGCTTAAGCACAAAGAAAGACTTCAGCAGGTCGATGATACCTCTTGATTGTGTGAAGGTCATATGGAAGTGGTTATTAGTCAATGTAACCTAATGACTGTGGAAGGTGGTTGTTAACAGAGAAGAGAGGGAAATGCAAGTAGCCTTTATTTAACAGATTAATAGTTTATGTACTAACAGTTCCAAGCAAAATGTGAGAAATATTCAAACTTATAAATACATGCGAAGGCAAGTTTAAATAGGTTCTGCTATCAGGGCGGGGAATAGCAAGACATAAACAGAAGACAAAAACCTTGCAGTGCACAAGCGTGTAGGAAACACGTGCGGCATATAGCTCTCCACCTAAAAAGAGCATATTGTAAAATAGGGCGCCCTGCTCTTGAGAGCACACTATAGGCAAATCATTTTGCAAGAGATGCGTAGGTTTTAGGCGATCAATGGAGACCAAGTCTTTTTTGCCCCGAATGTTAATTAAGAAATCTCCCATTATGCAACTGGTAACGAGGAAAGGGACCGTGTAAGGGGACATTAGAGTTGGCTTGTTAGTGTCGTTTTACAGGACAACATGCGATGCCGTGTGCAAATCTGTCGGTATGTATTGCTTTGCTGGGGGTTAGTAATTCTAGCGACATGGTGTAAATTTTCTTGTAACGTGACGTAGGTACTAAAGATTATCGGAGGAGGTTACACACACGCTCAAAAAAAAAAAAAAAAAAAATGGCATGGACGACCTAAGGGTTGCCCTACATTCAATCAGTTCCACGTGTTTGCAGAGTAACTGAAATACTTAGTGCTCTGGCCGTAGAGTTTACTACCAGTATTTGGTAGTTCGAATTTGTGGAATTTGAATTGCGCCATTAAGGCATTTTCTCGTGTTATTTACACCTAAATAAATTCACCTAAATGCTAGTTTGACAAGCATCTGTCGGCTGCCATCGTGTGTTTCCTATGGCAGCCAGTGCCTTGTCCCCCTCTGTCCTTTCTGACTCCCCTTGTGCCACAGTGAAGAAGGGAAGGATCATGAAGCCACGATGCCTCACCTTGGGGGAGTCATAAGATAAGACCTAACTCCTCCACCCAACCAGTCATGGAACGCTTCTGTTAAATACCTACGGACATCCAGGAAGAGACAGAGCAGACAATTGAAGTAGTAGCAGAAGCAGAGGATAACCAATATTCTACCGCTCATCCTGACCAGCATCCACCTCCATAACAGACCACCAACCGCACGTCAAACTAGCCAACCACATTCTGGCTTACTTCTGGCCTCAATATGACCTTCTATGCTGCCATAACACTTATGAAGGCTAGGAATCCACAAATAGAGGTGATGATTGGGCTAACTTATCATCTTTGCCCAGGACAAGGAAACAACGGACTTCCTAGTGCACCAGGAGTACCTCCAACACCTCAACCCTTCAGAAAAGCCAATGACCATCATCATCAACTATGACCTGGACCTACCACTTGAACCAGTGCTTAACCACCCTCCCATTCTCTCAGTCAAGAGATGCAAGGGGAAATCAGGAAGAAGATCCCATAAGCTAGAGGCAGTGATCAAGGGACAACGACCTCCAAAGATCTCCTTTGGTTACTGAGGAACCTTCCACTCGAAGAATAATTGCTCTTGAGACGCACACTATAGGCAAATCATTTATCAGGAGATGCGTAGGTTTTAGGCGATCAATGGAGACCCAGTCTTTTTGGCCACGAACATTAAATGAGAAATCTCTCCTTGAAAGACGATAACGATTAAAGGGACCGTGTAAGGGGTAATTAGTGTTGGCTTGCTAGTGTCGTTTTACAGGACAACCTGCGATGCGGTATGCAAATCTGTCGGCATGTATTGCTTTACTGGGGGTTTGTAAATCTAGGGGCATGGAGTCAATTCTCTCGCAATATGACGTAGATACTAGAGATTGTCGGAGGAGGTTACAGACAAAAAAAAAAAAAAAATGGCCATGGACGACCATATATTCAATCCATTTCACGTATTTGCAGAGTAACTGGAATTCTCAGTGCTACGACCGTGGAGTTTACTAGCAGTTTTATCGAATTAGAATTGGCAAAATTTGAACTGCACCATTAGCACACTTTTCTCGTGTTATTGAGACGTAACAAAACACACCTAACTGCTACTTTGACAAGCAGCTAGTGGCTACCATCATATGTTTACGATGGCAAAAAGGGGCTTGTCCCCCACCGTCCTTTCTGACTCCCCTCGTGCCAGAGTGGAGAAGGGAACTATCATTAATCCACGATGCCTCAACTTGAGAAGTCATAAGAAAAGACCCACCTCGTCCACCCAACCAGTCATGGAAAGTATCCTTGAAACACCTACAGACAACCAAGAGGAGACAGAGCAGACAATTGAAGCAGTAGCAGAAGCAGAGGACAACCAAGATTCCACCGCTCATCCAGCCCAGCATCCACCTCCACAACAGACTGTCAAGAGCACGTTAAACCAGCCAACCAGATTCAGGCTTACTCCGGGCCTCAATATGACCTCCTATGCTTTAATAGCCGCTATGGAGGCCAGAATCCACAGCTAGAGATGACGATTAGGCCAAATCACCAAGTACAACTAGTCATCTCTGCCCAGGGCAAGGAAACCACGGACTTCCTAGTGCAGCAAGAGAACGTCTAACAACTCACCCCTTCAGACAAGCCAATAACCATCATCATCAACTATGACCTGAACCTACTGCTTGAACCAGTGCACAACCACCATTCCATTCTCTCAGTCAGAGATGCAATGGGAAATCAGGAAGAAGATCCCATAAGCTAGAGGAGGTGATCAGGGGACAATGACCTCCACAGATTTCTTTCGGTTACTGGGAAACCTACCACAAAGAGAATACTTCCGAGTGATCCTCAGATGATTCAAGTGTAATAAGTTTGGACACCACAGTCACCTCTGCACAGGCCCGGATGTCTGTTAATTTTGCAGCAGCAGAGAGCACCCTATAGCCCACTACATCACCAAGTTCATGACCAGACAACATACCGTTGCAAAATGCCCCAACTGCCGATGACCTTACCATGCTGCTTGGCAGAAATACCCAGCAAGAGTCTAACGCATCGCCGACCTTTCGGGAGCAGAATGCCAGTACAACCTACAATCATGACAGCCACGTCAAACATACCAACCTCCTACCAACCGCACCTCTCCTCAAATCAACCACACCTCCCGACCTAATACTAATCCGTCCAGGCATGCAATTCCTGAACTTTCCACTCCTCCAAGATCTCTACCAAAACTCAAACCTAAACGTCCTCCAAAACCTCCTACAAAGTCACAACGAGCCCTCTCCCATATTCCTTCTACACCTTATATTCATCTCTCTCTTACTCCTTCTACGCCTTCACCATTAAAATTCCCCTCTCCTTACATCGCTTCCACTTGCTCTGAGCAAACCCAACCACGATCCTCCTTACCAGTAACCGCAACACCCATTACCTCTCGCCCCTGCACTCACTTCAAACCACCACCACCCTCCACTGACTGGAACGACCTTGACCCCATCATTTGCCCCATGGGGGCTTTCATAGCTGCCATTTCAAATATCCTCAGCAACTTTTTAAAGGTATTTAAAGTTAAGTTTTCCCAGCAACCCTTAGATAAATTTGTCTTTAACAGCGCCACCCAAGAACTCCAAACCATATTATCTACATAGTCCCTCTAGTGAACAATACTGACAATCATTGCAGTCGATTTCAACGCCCACCATCTGTTTCTGAACTCAATATTCACAAAAAACCAAACAGACAGACACTTACACAACCTATAGTAAGAATATCCGGACGTAACATTGATTTATAATGTGTCATAAGTAACCCATCTAGAAGGAGGTCGTTTAGATCTCACCTTCCTGTCAAGTACCTTTAAAAAGGGGTGCTCAATGGTTACTGCATCCAGTATTAACTAGTGATCACTTTACTATAGAAACTGACCTCGAATTAGAGAAATGCCCCTCTCCTCTTCTAACCCCATCAAATACCCACAAAACCCTCAAAATGTCACTGTCATGGGCGAACCCATTGAATGTGAAACTCTATTCATGTATCTAGGAGTAATCATCCCAAAAAAGCTATCACCTACCATCGAAGTAACACACCTTAGAGAGGAAATCAAAATTCGTTTCTTAGCCATGAAACGAATGACCTCCCTCAAACAAGGAGTATCAAACAGGTTCCTAAGAATGTTTTATGTTCAAGCAATTCGATCTCACATTGACTATGCAGCACCTACTTTCACCTCATTGCACAAAACTCAGAAAGCCTCCTTAGAAGTGGTACAAAACAATCCCAAGAGACTTATCAGCGGCTCTCCAATGTGGTCCAGACTCTGCTTGTTAAGAGCCAAAACTAACCTAATTTCTCTTTCAGCTGCGATCGACATCAGAATCTAGAGAATCATATTCAAGTCATTCAAAGGAGACAGAGACTGCCCTCTGGAAAGACTCCTCCCTTTAGCGAAGATCGGTGCGCCAGAGACGCATGCACAGAGACTGATAGAGACACTTAGAAGAATGCAAATGCAACATAAAGCCTATAAGCCAAAAGGCAACAAAAGCATGATGGCTACATCACTCCTGCCCCGTGATCTTCGGACCCGATTTAGTACTTTCTCACCACACTTCCAACAGCAAGCAAAGCTCTCTGTAAGCCAGAAAAACTAACAGCAGCATCCAAAAATGCAATCAGCAACACCTCAGCTCCCAACATCTAATTTTCTGGTGGATCATATGATCGTGATATTCCCGCAGCGGTGTTTTTCAATCAGATTACAAAAAAAAAAAAAAAAACTGAAGGCTTTCAAACCACTCCTCCACGCTACAAACCGAACTAGTGATTACCAAAGCCCTAGAACACTCGGCCAGTCTACATGGAGGAAACACAACAATCCACACAAACTGGAGAGGAGTGATACTTACTGTTAGCAACAAAGAACCCTCTGAAAATTACTACCTGATCACATGAATATAGTACCTAGCCTTAGCTCACCAAAGAAACAACAAGCAAATAACAATAAATTGGATCCTAAGTCACATTGGAATCTCTGTCAATAAGGAGGCCGATCACTTAGCCAATTCTGCCCTAATGTGCCAGACATTGATAGCTTTGTCAGCCTCATATACTTTACTGTCTAAATATTCTCCCCATTCATTCCTGGCTTTTCTTTTGACCTCACTATCAATACTCGAAATCTTAGCATGTTCGTCCTTGTAATTTTCATCAATTACTCGAAAATTTTCAACAATTAATTCCTACCTTGGTCTCCTCTTTTATAGTATCCTAAGTATCATTTGATATCCATTGTTTTCTCCTTGTAACTGCATGTTCCAAAACTTCTATACCAACTGACTGATATAAGTTCTTAATATCACACCATTCTTCATCAATTATATGCAATTCGTCTCTTAAAGTCTGTAAGACTGCAAATAAAGTCATATACTCCATTACAAATTTTTCGCTCTGTTCATCTTCTGTGAATTAAATCAATAGAGTATGAAGGAATTTTCATTACACAGTTCTATAGAGCATGCTGTAAGATTTGCTATGAAGAAGAGCCCTACTAATATTTGTAATTAATACCTCTAAGTTAGTAGATGAAGGTCTTCTCATTTCTAGGCTTAAACAAAAGGCAAGAAATGACGAATAAATGAGAAATTATGTAACTGTTACAAAATTATTTACATAATTCAAGAACATATTTGGGTACCATAAATGAATATAATTAACATATACTTCTCCGCAAATGAAAAAAACTTGCATTCCAAAACAGAATAAAATTTCAAAAAGTAAAACAGGAATTTCAAATCACTTTTATTAATTGAAAAATTTATTGATATTCTTTGATAAGAGTAGTTTGGCAGTCTGATAACTGAGTGCCATCATAGGAGTGATAAATGGCTCAGTGTCACTGAACAAAGGAGGACGTTTATTCAAACGTTAGGAAGGAAGTCTAAAGCAATAATGGATTCCTTTTTACTGCTTAAGTTGTGTTTGGTTGGGTCTTTTCTATATAATTCCTAATGTAACTATTTTAATTAGTAATGTTTTGAATCTATTTCAACTAGTACACTTGTAACTTATGTAATATTTCCCTTAGTCAAGTATTCTTGTTATCAACCAATTCATTGTTCGATTGGTACTCGTCAATCTAGAATCGAAGCTTCTATCCTCACTCCTCTTCATAAATTCTTGTTCACTTTAATCTACGAAGGAATTGCAATATGTTTGCAAACCTAAATTTTCTTCAAGGTGACAATTTGAATTTTGTTTATGCATTATCAACGACCTAAATACCCCGAGAAACCATTCGTTATTTTCGTTTGTGAATCCTTGAGTAATCTCAAGGAACACTTAGGGTTTTTAGTTTCTGAAAAAGATTGATATTAAGACAAATCGTGTTACTTTGATCATTTACCTTGAATTCAATATATTGAAAACTCGAACGAAAAGAATATTGTATTTTGGTAGATTTCAAAATAGCCTTGAAGAAAGAGTAAAAGAAAATTGATGAATCATCCCTCACTAATCCACTCATAATTTGAGTCTTTGAGTAAATAGGGAAATGTTACCGAAGAGGAATATTCTGTTAACTTTTCTAAGCTAGCATTTTCATATATTTTTTCATATCTAAATATCTATCTATCTATCTATCTATCTATCTATATGTGTATGTATATGTATATGTATATATATATATATATATATATATATACATATATATATACATAAATATATATATATATATATATATATATATAATTCCTTTATAGATATTGTACTAAGTTTTATTTATAACTGAAGCTTTAACTTCAGCTCTATTAATAATAACTTTAGTTAAATCGGATATTTACAAGCATTAGAAACTGATCCATATTTTACTGAATGTTTACTTCAGAAATCATCTGATCTACAGAAGTCTAATATTGTTATCGTCTTCCTCAATGAATAGAATTTTCTCTACAGATTTGCTTTTAATTTAAGAAATAATCTGAAGTTTTCCCTTTATTCTAATATTTCAGAGGTTAAATCTTTTGATCTTTTTTCCTCCTTTAACTTGTTTTTTGCTTATCTATTTATATTAACTGTTACCTTTTAAAAATAAAACATTATAATGCAGATTCTAAATATTCACTTGTTTTGACATATCCACAGACTTTTCCTGATTTAATTTCTCATTTCATGAACAGCATTGGAGTTCCAGTCAATCTAAAATTTGCTATTTTCAAAGGTCCTTTACAGAAGCAACAATAAAATTCCCGAAGAGGCATAAAGAATATCAGTTTATATTCAACTTCGAGTTATATGAAATGACAACGAAAAAATACGAAATAGAAGGTGGCGAGATTTACATTATCAGAACACAATGCCGTATGGTGTGTTTTAAGCTCACAAAATATACAGTGAAATTATAGGTTAAAAAGGTATGTTAATAAGATTTTGTCAAACTTTTATAAGGATTGATTTGTCATGTACAAGGCAAAATTGGTTTACACAAGGTTAACCATATATTTATCCCAAGAGCTTCAAGAAGTTTCATCTCTTCTCTTCATCAGTTGGGCAAATGTCATTCAAATAAAATGGGAAATTATAGTCATTCTGTGTTTAAGTTTTGTTATAATATTAACTTTTAAACTTGGCACTTTCTAGGAACATCTTGTGAGGATGAATAAAGACTTATAAATATTGGAAATTTATCCTCTAAACGTTGCTAAATAGAATTATAAAATATGGAAAAAAGACTTTATATCAGTTAGATAAATAAGGACACCTTGTCTGAATGACATTGATATAGAGGGATTTACACGGGAAAAATTTATGTCGTCATTTAATATGAAAAATAAGTATTCCATCTTCGAATACAATACAGAAGCAATCCTCTTCCCTTTTGTATAGATGTCCTTAAAAATTAAGAATAAGACTTCCTCTTACTAAAAAAATAAAGGTGGACAATTTTTCTAACATCTTCCCTAATGTTAGAACCCTATGCATCTATATAAATATGAACGGCATTCTTTTTGCTTATATTTGTATTGCAATATTTGGTTACCAATAATATTTACGTGGCAGATGTTGACATTTTTGCAATGGTATATGTGTGATTCAAGGCATTAAACCATAGTGGTCTTTAATTGTTCTCTTGCTCATCAACTTTTATAAAACAAGTTATCACCAGTCCTCCACCAACGCTCTCTCTCTCTCTCTCTCTCTCTCTCTCTCTCTCTCTCTCTCTCTCTCCTCACCTGAATTATGAGTATTTCGTAAGAAAATAGTTTCTAAAATGTTTCAAAGGGTGTTCTGGTTTTATTCAAATATCTTGTCCTTCATATCATATCGTTCTTTCCTGTTGATATATAAGATACGATATTGGGTTAGGTAAGAGCCTAGGAAATGTAACACTTGAAACTGCAATATATTTCCTTCACCTAAAGGGGATAGAATTTTCTTCACAGTATCTTTGTTGCTAGGCATAGAGCAGTCAAACAAATCTCCTACACTTTGAATAAAAATGCATTTTTCTACAGTTGTTGCCTTTTTAAGAAAACGCCTCAATAACGAGCAAATTTTACATTCAAAGTGGCAGTGCAATAGAGCATCATAATTTTTATATAATCATTGTTAATGGTAAACCTATTACATTTTTTCTTACTGCTAATATCTAAGCATTTTTAATACTTATTCATAGTTCGACAATGACATATCAATCTAATCCACTTCACCTGAATATAAATCTTGTCGTCTGCTGTTCTACCATGACAGCGTCCATCGTCTAATTCATGGATTCTCAACCGAGGAGGGGGTTTCAGGTTGTCATGGCGAGACTGCTGATGGAGGTAGGATTGGCTCTTCAATTCCGTTGCAAAGTAAAATGAACAACTCAGAAGATCAGAGGTAGAGAAATGACCTACATTGCGCACTTTAAGCTCTCCACCACTTACCCCAGAATAGGAGAAGAAAAGGCAATCACAGGTCTCTTATTGAATGTAATCAACTTCTGCATAAAATTAGCTACAAATTTACAATATCCTGTTTTCAATTGGGTATCTCAAGTAATTTACCTTGGATATAAAATCTGTAACTTTTATCAAAATTTTATGAATCTTTCAATATTTTCAACATACATTTAATTTGTTAAACTCTACTGTTAAAACAACCTATGTAACCTTTAAATGTATATATAAACGGGCATTTCTTTTCCGTTTGTATTGCATGCATATTATTTTGCAAGCATGATTTGAGGCAAACAATCATGGAAAGGAGCGGGATGGCATTCTGGTAAATGGCAAAAAAGGTGCAAAAAACAAGCAAGGTTAAGATCCAATGGTCTAATCATTATTATTATTATTATTATTATTATTATTATTATTATTATTATTATTATTATTATTATTATTATTATTATTATTATTATTATTATTGTGGTTTTTGTTATTATTATCATCATTATCATTATTATTATTGTTATTATTATCATTATTATTATTATTTTTTCTAAATTTTTATTATTATTATGATTATTATTTTTTCTATTATTATTATTAGTAGTAGTAGTAGTAGTAGTAGTAGTAGTAGAAGTAGTCGTAGTAGTAGTAGTAGTAGTAGTAGTAGTAGTAGTAGTAGTAGTAGTAGTAGTAGTAAAGCTATAACTCTAGGTGGAAAAGCAGGATGTGATAAGTCTAAGCCCCGGTGAGGAAAAGGTATAAGGAACTCGAATCAAAGACATTAATGAAAATCTTATAAGCATGATTGAAATGGAAACGGAATCTGATATTTTATATCAATACTACTGAAAATCTCCACGTTAAATTTAGCTCTCTGAAATATCAACATTTCGGCTAATTTATGATGAAATGATAAATGTACCAAATGTATAAGAAGTTATTGAAGCCAGGAGAATGAGAGACCGGTAAGCTTAAACAAGGATAAAATAGAGTCATTTCTGTTCATATCCAGCGAACAAAGACACGATTTCTATTTGTGGAATGACAGGAAACTTGAAATCTGAGGAAAATCTGATCTCACGGTGCAGGAAGAGATCTTTAATGATTATTGAAACCACTGCTCCTGGGCGTTGCTCCTCGATAACGTTTCTGGAAGTTCTTTAATTTTGTACTATCTTTCTTTTCTTATCAGTTATACGCTTGAATTTATCCTAGATTTATACATCCCCCCTCTCTCTCTCCTCTCTCTCTCTCTCTCTCTCTCTCTCTCTCTCTCTCTCTCTCTCAGTGGGGACACATTCCGAGTTGATATCGGTTCTGATTTTAAAATATATCTTGGCATCAATGACCTTAATAGTTATATATCAACACTTGATGTATTAGGTCCAATATTTAAGATAGAATTATTGCAGCATTGATACTTCGAATGCTGGAGACTGATATTAACTCGAAACTGATTGACTTCCTCGACAATTGGTTCAAAGAAAAAAAAAAAAAAATAAAATAAAAAATGGAAGCGACCCTAAATAGTTTATTGGTAAAGAATAGATAACAACACTGATTGAGTAGCACGAATTTTGTGTGTTTCAGATCGCATGTCAAGTGTAAAGTATTTAACAATATGACTACATAATCCATACCCTGATCCAACTTTTGATTCGAAATTCTTTTTTGCAAGTGATTTTCGGGAGGAGAAACAACGCCACTCGCAGAAAATGCGAGTTGAAAGGCCTCTTACTTCCTTCATTCTGGGATAAAGGGTTCTTGCGGAGAATAACTGGGACTGGAAATCTTCGTCTTTTAAGAATTAAAGATACGTTTTTCAAATTCGTAGAACTTGAGTTGTACAAAGTGAATATACTGTGTAAGACCCTAAGGATTTATGAGAGGTTTAAAAGCAAATAACTGAAGAATCTTGTGACGAAATGAAGTAGGAATGGTAAGTATCGTTTCCAACTTCAGAATTATGCATTGCCGTGAACAGAAACTATCATTCTTTTCAATAGGCCTTTTGGAAAAGTGTTTTTGAATATACATCGACATATATCCCGATTTTTTTATTTCCACATAAATTACTACATTACTATAGTTATAAACTTTAGAGTCGATTTCTCAGGAAAATACTGAGATATCATCTCTTAAAATGCTTCTGAAATTATATGGAAAATATTAAGTAACAAAAATTAAGTCAGCATATATGTTATAAATATAAATACACAGATATATTGTCTTATTTTATTAAAGGTTGTTGAAACAATTAAAGCATATGTGACTTTCAAGCAGAATTAAAGGCTATATTAAAATATTGAGATATAGTTTGAAAAGGAACAAGCCTAAAAATGTTATGAAGAGCTTAATTATGTTAAGGAACGAAAAGTATCCAGTGGGTTCAAAAAGGAGAAAAGACCCGAAAGTCGTTTTCGGTATGAGAAAGAGCGCACCCTCATACTTTGGCCACAAAGCTAAATGAAAAATTTACGAAGGAAAGTGAGAAGTTAAAGAACAAATAAGAAACCTATAAAAGCTTTGAGTAAAGGTTTCCTAAAAACACGTCTGGTACAGGACACGATTATTCTATATAATTCATGATTCATTTGCTATACTAAGGTGACAAACGATAGAAAAGAAATAGCAAAAGACTCAGAGTAGCTGATATAGTATAAAAATGGCTCCAAAAAATGGACAATGCTGTCTCAATATATAAAAAAAAAAATCAGTTGTTTTATTCGAGTGACATTTGGAATAAATTCGAAACGCCAGTAAATCTCGAAGATAACCAAAAGGTTCAATTGGTCTCAATGGACATATATGATTTATTGTTTGAATTTGGATCTACATTCAGATGATACACCAAGACCAAGATTTAGGATTATAAGATAGAAAATTAAAACTCAAAATTACAATGATATTTTGACATAAGAACGAAATTGATTTGAGAATTGAATCCGATGAGATAATGCAGTCAGGGAGGATTTAGTCAGTGAGATTGAGGAAGAATGGATTGATCAATTTCGAATTAGGTTAGAATCTCACTATAGCTAAGCTACCCATGGATTCTCCGTAGTATAGGGTTTTTTGAATGAAAATGGAATAATGCAAGAGTGACATTGGTTTAGCATTTGAGTCAAATTGGTGGTTTCTGAAGTAGTATCGTTCTCCAAATAATCAAACTTCCAGTGTTCACTATATGCTAAGGAAACGTAATTTGTTAAATACAAACGGTAAAGAACAATTCCTGAGTGGGAGATTTTATAGAAGATATAAATTATCCAGCCGTTTCAAATGAATAGGAAAATTTTTATTTCATCCCTGTAGCAAAATGTTGCTAACAGACAATATAGTGATGGTAGATAATTCTTTGGGAGTAACTCAGCAAAATATGAAAGAGTTTTTATCAGGAAGAAAATTAGTTTAATATTTTGTCTTATAGTTATAACATTCTTAATCGTAAGGTGTTCCTTTAAATTCCTATTGTATATTGGTTCCATTCCTGTCAAAGAGTACGTGACTTCACTACCAATAATTTTTACTTAGAGAATCAAAGGAAATAAGCACCTTGAGGTGAAACTAAAGTCCCATTTGCAGTAAGAGTGCCAATAAGTAATGCGTGGTTCTGGCAATCCCTGGTCATGTTTTTTTTTTCTTTTTTTTTGGGGGGGGACTAAATTTCTGAATTTCAAATGCTTAATGAATGATGTAGTGTTGGTATTTTAAAAGATAGTGACGCAACTACAAAATTTACCGGAATGACAAAGTATGTTACAAAATGTATTTGAATCTACTAATGGGGAGCGGAGAAAAAAAAAGGTTTAATATTTAAAAGACTTACAAAATAGGTTCAGTTTAAATCAGCATGTATAATGTAAGTACATGCGTGCATGAATAAATATTTCTTACTTCCTTATAGTTCAAAATAGGTAGGGGACTTACCAGCCATATTAAAGGAAAATAATACGCAATACCAAAAAACTGAAGAAATTATGAAGATTTTTTTACAAGAGAAACCCATAGAAGAATCGATAGAAGATTTTTTATGCGGAAATCTGAATTAGGGGAAATCACGCTAAGCTTACTTGGAAAGGGAAGAGATTTGCTTGTGATATCCCAAACAAATAGAATACTTCTTTTGAATGAAGAAAATCTACAGTGTCAATTAATACATTTTCTTCAATCACTTGATTATATCTTTCAGATTTGCGTCTAAAATCTTTGGTAGCTTCAGAACACTACTGCTTATCCTAGGTTGGCCAAAGGATCCTCCAGCTCTATGAGGACTATTTTGAAAATATCAGCCGTTCGTTTGACAGTCAATAATTGGCTATTGCTTGGAGGACCCTGGTTAACGAAAAAGGACCAAAACGCGAGGAATTGAGAATTCTTTTAGATATTTCAAGGATTACTTTCTGTTCTTATTTAAATTAGAAATAAGATCTTATATTGAATGACGAGAATTTTGTAGGTTTCCTTATCTTCTTATTAGTTCATTTAAAGCAGTTGTATTTCATAGCTATCAAAAGGAAAAACTTATAATCTCTCAAGATCTAGATTTATTCTTTTTCCATTTAAGCTATTCTGTGGAATACAAAAATGATTCAGTTTCATTTTCTTAAAGCTGTCCAAAGTTTCATTGAGTAACAAGTAAATTTTCCTCTTCTTCAATTCACTCACATTACCAAACTGATAAGGCATTAGGAATCTCCTCTGGAATTACTCATTGAAAAAAGAAGACATACTTTGGCCTTTTCCAGGAGACCTGTTTCATCTCACTAACACTCTTCATTATACGGGTTTCATTAAGACATTATCGTCTTTATCTGCAAAGCAATGAAACTATTTTGAATAACTATGCCACCTGTTAACACGGCATATAAAAATGCCATTAACTGAGAATATGATGAAAATATTTCATTACACTCCATCTAAAATATTTTTATTCTTAAGGCTTTAATAGGTGCTGGTTCCAACAGCCTCAAAAAAAAAAAAAAAAAAAAAAAAAAAAAGGAATATTCTGTGCGTGATCCGTTGTAATTATCTGACAATAATTTCTTGATAACATTAACTATAATCTCAAATTTAATTTTTTACATCACATAAAACCCATGCGTGAATAGCCCTGCCAAACGCAGAAGTTAGCTCTCTCTCTCTCTCTCTCTCTCTCTCTCTCTCTCTCTCTCTCTCTCTCTCTATGTATGTGTTCGTATTTTTACAAGTGTATAAATAGCAATATGTTTATATTCGTTAGATTTTTCACCTACATTTTTTTTTTCATTCATTTGAATGTCTTCTGATATATCGAAGTTGCAGTAAATAAATTGTTTTTAAGTATGGTTTCAGAATCAATTGATTAATGGTGTCCTATTGGTGGTACACTTGACTTTCTCAAGAATATTAGGTGTCAATAAAGAAAGATGGAAGTCTCCTACTTTCTTTTACCTTTGAAGTCCCGTTTTTAATGTGACTAAGTAAACAAATGGTTTTAAAAAATTTCGCTAAATATACATCAAATACGTATTAGATTCTGCTGAAGACCAACGACATGCAAAAATATACTTAACGCCAGATAAGATATTTTTTGCATGGTAAATTCTGAGTTAAGAGATAACACGTTTCCATTTTTAATTCTTGTGTCTCTACAATAAGAGAGAGAGAGAGAGAGAGAGAGAGAGAGAGAGAGAGAGATGTATATATACATATATATGTAATATATATATATATATATATACATATATATATATATATATATATATATCTGTATATATATATATATATATATATATATACTTTGTAAAAAAAAATAGTGAGAACATGACAAACGACATTCGAACTCTGTAAAGTAGTGAATGAGAATGAAATAGCAATCAAAGGTGAGGAGGAACTAGAAAAGACCCTGGCTAAATATAAATAGCTTAAGCACAAAGAAAAACTCCAGCAGGTCGATTTTACATCTTGAATATATAATGGTCTCTGCTTCGGTGATGCCTTCACATATAGAAGTGGTTGGTAGACAATGTACTTTAATGACTGTGGGAGGTGATTGTTAACAGAGAAGACAGGTGAATGCAAGTAACCATTGTTCAACAGATACAGACTTTATATACAAGTGGTTCCAAACAAAATGTCGTAAATATTCAAACACATCAATACATGCGGAGGCAAGCTTAAATAGATTCTGTTAACAGAGTGGGGAAGAGTGAGAGATAAACAAAAGACAAAGGCTCCCACCCCCCTCAAGGAGGGCATACTTTTAAAACAGGTCAACCTGCTCTTGAGAGGCACACTGTAGGCGAATTATTTTGTAGGAGATGCGTATGTTTTAGGTGATCAATGCAGACCCAGTCTTTTTTGCCACGAATGTTAATCAAGAAATCTCTCATTGTGCGACGAATAACGAGGAAAGGCCCCGTTTAAAGGGCCATTAGGGGTGGCTTGCTTGTGTCGTTTTACAAGAAAACATGCGATGTCATGTGCACATCTGTCGGTATGTACAGAGTCAATATCTGTATTGTCTCTGGGTATGTATTGCTTTTCTGGGGCCTTGTAAGTGTACCAACCGTGTGGCACACAATTGTACATAATTATTTTGTACATATTATGCTTGTATCTGCGCTCTTCCCTCGCACTAAAAAGAACCTGAATGATCATGTCTCTGTAACATTGTCTGTCTCTCGAACAGGTCATGTCCTGTTGCCTTGAGGTTTTGTATATAAAGAAGAGTGTTCCTTAATAAAACTCAGTTGATTGCATCCTGCCCTTGAGTTCACAACTCCTCTCTCGGCCCGTCACATTGGTGACCCCGGAAGTCGACTTGCTCCCACTGCCTTCCACCCCCACCTCCCTCGCCCCTCCATCGTTGGAACTATGACGGAGACAGACTCTACTACAGCAGTTGGCGCCGCCCCATTGAAACTTTCACCGTTCGCCACCGGCAAAGCGTTTGCTTGGTTTCAGCGCTCAGAAGTCCAGTTTCGTATCAGGGGCGGATTATGTTCTCGCGGCGATACCCGAGGACACCTTCCCAGAAATATCCGACTGGCTTTGTGAACAAGGAGACACCCCAATAGCGTATGAAGCCCTCAAAACATACCTTCTGCAGCAGTACTCGCCGACGCCAGCCGCCGTTATAGCAAAGCTTTTTCAGCTCTCGCAACAACCGTTGGGGGACCAAAGGGCTTCGCTTGCCCTCAGGGAAATGACCAGTATCGCTCGCCTTCAACCTGCCGCAGACGGCTCTCCTCGTGAGGTGAACCTACTTCGTGCACTTTGGATACGCCGTTTACCCGAACCTGTACGCGCTGCCATACCCGATGTTGATAGTTTACCCATAAAGGACTTGATGACCAAAGCCGACGCCCTTATGAACAGCCACTTCAGGACCTCCATCAACGCCTCCACCCCTGACGAAGAGGATGCCTATTCAACGTCAACCGAAGCTGACATGAATGCCGTAGGACATACACGCCTACCCCGTGACGTGCCGAAGCGGCGACAAACCCGCCCACCACCCACCATTCGCTCGCGCCCCGACGAACGACTTCTACAGCCACTTACTATCTCCCATCTGCGGCAGTTTTGCTACTACCACTTCAGATTCGGGGCAACCGCGAAGAAATGTGCCAAAGATTGTCAGTGGCCAAAAAACGTGTAAGCAGGCCATGGTCGGACATGAAGCAGATATTATAGTTTGCATGGGAATGGATTCTGGCCAGCCATTGGAGTGGGTCATTGACGGGTAAACAGAGAACGGTATCCTTGTAATGTAAGTAACTGACTTGCTACGTCGACATGAATGTGGGCAAAACGACACTATGGTTGAGGAAAGGTGCCCGCTCTCGAATCTGTGTATCAATTTACTTTTGAAGTTTAGAATTAAGTACAAGCACAGACCCAATCCTTAGTATCCTTAGAAATTCCGTACCAGTACTGACGATACAGTAGCCTTTCTAACATGTGACTGTCAGTGCACAATTGTCTGTGATTTCTTATAAATCATATGTTTATTTAGTTAGATAATAGGGTTTACTTTAATAAGCAGTGACTGGAAATATCTTTCAGACAAACGGCTTATCTTGGCTTGGAACTGGCTAAAAGGAAAACAATGAATTGACGTCATATATCTCGGGCGGAATTAACACTTCAAAATCTTCTTATCAACATTGAAGAAAATTAACAAGAAATAAGAAAAAGCAGGAACACAAGGAAAGGAACCTGCCTAAAAGGGGAACTCGAAACCAACTACTAAAAATGGTAAGATTTAAGCAAAGAAAAACCAAAACAAGCTCAAAGGTTCAGTGTTCTTGTGGTCACGACATTCGACCGTAGATGGAAAGACTCAAATGGCATTTCTTGATGCTGTGAAGAAATTCTTGCAAAATTAATTCAGATGTCCTTGAGGGTTTTCTTCTCCTGTAGAAGATATAAATTTACTGGCTAAATCTTTATTAAGAGATTTTTCAATCACTCATTTTTTATTTTATTTGCTAATCCAGGAAACATCTTTATGAGAAGAGTTTCTTCTTCCTCAATATTTCACGAAATGTTTAACCTAATAGGTTTATTCAACTTTTTGTGAAGTAGAATGAATATTTTATGAAACATTGGGAGCAGAATTCATAAAAGGTGCCATTTGAATTAGTTAAGTCTTTTGACTAGTTTATTTTATAGAATTTACTCTTCTGCAGTCTCAGAAATTCACAATACCGAAATACTTGCTTATAAGTAACAAAAGAAGAAAATTGTTGCAGGAAAACTGTTAGTTTGCGTTTAGTGTTAGATAAATACTGCATCGACTTCCTAAAATTGGTGTTTAGAAATAGAAGCTTTAAGGGGACATTTCATTTTGTGATTATAAACATATCTAAAGATTTTTATCATTATATGTGAAAAAAAATTTATAGTAGATAAATGGATAAGCGAAACACTGCTATGCCATAACTACCAAATAATTTTTATTCGAATCTGTTCTGTTGGTCTAGATTATTCATTTGACATGGAAATGAGAGAAGCGAATACAAAACTAGTCGATATGAAGGCGGCTTAAAGAAAATAAGAAAATGAGAACAATTAAGAGGGCATAAGAGGATTGTTGATACTCAATAGTGCCTGTTAGCCGAGTTGTCCTTAGGAGTACAACAAACCGACCGAACAATGGAAGAATACACAGCATCAGTGATCTGCTTTAATGATATTCTTTTCATGACTGTATTAGATTTACTTATGGTATCCTCCATTAATATACATTCCTTATTAAAGGATTGATACATTTACTAAAGTTATCGGTCTTTCAAGACAATCTGATACCTGTCTTCCTCCATTCCCTTAAGTATTTATCGTGATTCTGATTCAGAGGAAGACGCAGCACCAACTGAGGAAGATCTTCCAACGAAAAGTCTTTTTGTAAAGGAACATAAAAGCTCAAATTAAGAATCTGAAGAGTAGCGAGAGAGAAGGCTATCAGATTTCCGATGGTAAGAATAGTCTTAATCAGCCTACCAAGAAAAAATATAGCTGTATGCAACTCTTTAATATGTACTCCTTTTGTAAAGACATGACAGACAAAAAAAAAAAAGTGAGCAATTTTGTAGAGAAAATTGTTTAGATTTTACATCAAAATTAAATTTTCATCCCATTGCCAAAATACAAGAATATTGCCTTGAAGTTATGATGAAAAAATTGATAGAAAAACTTTCCTGGTGTCATTGCATAAGATCACGGAAAAAGTTTCTAATTACCAACAAAAAGAGTAAGGCCACTGGAAGGAAAGCGATAACTTATCAAGAGGAGCTTAAAAAGATTT
This sequence comes from Palaemon carinicauda, assembly GCF_036898095.1. Classification (NCBI taxonomy): domain Eukaryota; kingdom Metazoa; phylum Arthropoda; class Malacostraca; order Decapoda; family Palaemonidae; genus Palaemon; species Palaemon carinicauda. Next base: position 63,246,401 of record NC_090730.1, read on the forward strand.
GAGCAGAGAAAGCCATAATTTATATTTTATATGAAGAATAAAATGATTATCAGGAAATAAAAACAAAAGGTATTCATAACCTATAAAAATAAGTAATTTATTAAAGTAATTTATTTTCATTAGGTAAAATACAGAGGGACTTTACTTTCATCTGAATTTAATTATGTATTCCTAAATATCGTAAAAATTGATTCTAATATTCAAAGTTCTTGTTCATTTTGAGATTTGACGCTAAAATCATGCCTATTCATAGCTATTTGGGGAAAAAAATCCAGTATTTATATTTTTTTTCTGCTGATTATAATTGGTTACCAGTCGCGTGACTGTACGTGAACTGACAGCTGTGTTGGTGGATTCAGAAAGAAAGATTTTTTACATTAGATGTGTTCCAAAAGCAGTACGATCGAGTGTAAATAAAATTTTTCCTTCAAAATCGGCCAACACAGAGCCATCAGTTCACGTACAGCCTTGAAACGGGAAGACCTCTACAATTAGTAGCAAATATTTTTCGCTCATCTGCACATTTTTTCCTTTTCTCTTATTTTTTTACCACGTATTCTATGTATAAATATTATCTCCCTGGCTTAAATTTTTTACTTTAATTAGAATTTAGCATCACACTTACATATATAATAAATAAGGTCAGCATGACCTTCTTACGTGCTCAGCTTGGCTTCCAAATACACTTAATATCTCTACCCAAGTTTCCTATGCTTCCTCCTCACTCCATTTTGAGCAGTCTCCCCAAATGGTAACCGTAGAAATTTGGGAGGAAGAAGCCAAATTCGTGTTTTGTTTGTCCTCTCTTTTAATACCATCAGACTTCTATGTTTATTGTTTAATTGTTCCACACTTATTCAATCCATAGTGTAATTTAAGAACGTCTTTAAGATGACGACAGGTATTGTGATGAAATCTGATGTGCAAGCATGGTAGCCTACAGTGATTATCTTCATTCAATAAACATTAAACG
>NC_090730.1:63249873-63252373 GCF_036898095.1 Palaemon carinicauda
TATTTTTTTACTTCACATATTTTTTTTTTACGAAGTATTACATAAATTGTTCAAGAGTGTTATGTGACCACATGAAATATGAACAGGGTCTTATGTAATGTTTCTTTTCTATTTTTATGAGATATTGCGTTATGTTTGAGAGCGAATACACCATTGGTTTGGGTTCCATGTTTTTTTTTTTATTTTGGGGACAAGGGGTGGGTGGAGCTAGCTGACTGAGAGAGCCTTCTGGCGTGGCATGAGTACACATTTGAGAGAGTGATACTTGGTAATTCTGATGCTTTGCCTTATCCCCATGCTTCCAGAACTCGTTCTCTTAGAATCTTCTGGAAAAAGCTAAGTCTTATATAAACGCCGCCCCCCCCCCCTCCCCCACTACGGCTGCGTAGTAGTAGTATAGAACAGCCATCTTGTGAAAGAGCCAAAAAGTCCCTCTCGTCCGAATACCTTAGTGTATCCTTTCCTAGGTGACTCTGTGCCCCAAACCAAATCGTGAGTTGAAAATCTATGTACAACGAAATGGTGAATTTGAATTCATTATATTACGGTGAGTGATGGCATTGTGTGAAGTTTTTGTAACTGGCCCTGTAGGAAGGTTAGGTATTTATATTGTGATCTGGCTATCTATTTTTCATTAATTGTCAAACTTAAATATTGTAATCAAGTTTAATTTCCAGTGAAACAATTGATCGTATAATTTTCATAATTGTTATTTCTTTTCTTAGTTTAAGGTTTATTTAGATATAATAGTTTAAGTTAAGTTAATATAGAATTTTTCAGATCGTAACATTTTTGTCTGAATCCTAGATTTGTTCAGACTTAATATTTCGAGTAATTTATTTGATTTATATAGATTCTTCTAGTAGTGTGATTATTATAGAAGATATTATTTTTTTGTAAAGAGTGTATTATTCCAATCACCATTGCTTAGAATAGAATCTACTCGTATCCTATTAATGAACCGTACTAAGTTTATTCGTAATGATAATTACTCAGTTTAGTTTTGAGTGTACTTAAAGGACCTTTGGATATACAGTGTTTTATATATTTCTGTCAGGGAGTTATTTAACTGCCTTAGAATTCGTGTATTAATATTTTGAGGTGAAAAATTTCAATGTAAAATCAAACAAGTGAGTAAGGTTGATTAACTTGCGAGTCGTGGTATACATTATTTATGTTTCATTCCATGTCACGATACATAATATAATACATTTTTGGCGCCTAGGCCCAGGAACCCTTATTGTATAATATACATATATATATATATATATATATATATACATATGTATATTATATATATATATATATATGTTATCCATCTGTTGTTGGATATTTGTGAAGAGCTTGAAAATTATACATTTTTGGAAACCTTTAGCATAAGGAACCAAATCAAAACAAAAAGTTTCCACTCGCCTTGAATACCCGATGGCCGTCATCATGGATTTTACAGTAGATACTCGTATTTCCTTTCCTTACTTTTGGAGTATTTCGCCTTTAAACGTTCTGATATTCAAACTAGTGTTGTAGCTTGGCTTGTTAGAAATAAACTTACTAATTTCATATAAAAAATACTGAATAAGCCATATTAAGCATCAACCTCTTGTTGTGAAAAAGAATTATTATTATTATTATTATTATTATTATTATTATTATTATTATTATTATTATTATTATTATTATTATTATTATTATTATTATTATAATTAGCTAAGCTACAACTCTAGTTGGAAAAGCAAGATTCTATAAGCCCAAGGGCTACAACAGGAAAACATAATCCAGTGAGGAAAGGAAGTAAGAAAATAAATAGATTACATAGAAAGTAATAAACCATTGAAATCAAATATTTTAATAACAGTTAGAACATTAAAACAGACCTTTCATGTATAAGGCATAAAAAAGATACTTATGTAAGCCTCTTCAACATATAAACATATGCTGCAAGTTGGAACTTTTAAAATTCTACAGTTTCAACTGCCCTATTAGGAAGATCATTCCACAACTTGGTCACTGTTTGAATACAACTTCTGTGTAGTCCTGACCCTCATGATGGAGAAGGCCTGACTATTAGAATTAACTGCATACCTAGTATTACGAACAGGTAGTACTGTCCAAGAAGATCTGAATGTAAAGAATGGTAAGAGTTATGAACAATTTTATGCAACATGCAAAGCAATTCAATTGAATGACAATGTCTCAGATTAATATCTAGATCAGGGATCAGAAATTTAATAGACCTTTAGTTCCTTTCAACCAATTAAAATGAGACTCAGCAGCTGAAGACCAGACATGAGAGAAATACGTGAAACAAAGTAGAATGAAAGAATGATAACAATTGATTCTGAATAGATTGATCACCGAAAATCTTGAAAGACTTCAATGATAAGCAATTTTTTTTTTTGTGCATTGAAGAATACACAGACTTGATGTGTTTCTCAAAAGTAAATTTGTTATCGAGAATCACACTTAAAGGTTTAAAAGAGACATATAGAGGTAAATAAAT
>NC_090730.1:63257373-63299873 GCF_036898095.1 Palaemon carinicauda
GAAACATAGAGCTTTCACTTTCTTTGCTTTCTTTCTTTCTACGAAAAGGAGGTAAGGGCATCCGAATTCCGACAAACTATCTTTCAACCTTATTTCTCTCACAAAACTAACTGAAAATCTTCTTTTGTCACAATTCCTGTCAGTTTAGAGTGTTACTGAATCTTTGTTTGCTCATCTTTCCTAATGGATACCCAAAACGCAGCTTTTAAAAAGGCCCTCGTTTATGTTACACTTATTCACATCTTTGTTAAATTTTCGTTATTCCTTCTAAGGCAAATTGGAATTAAGTTTCTTCTTCACTATTGGATTTGATGAATTTTTGTTCCAATTATGGAATCTATATCTGTTTTCACCTTTAATTTCTCAAAACATTGATGTCCTGGAGCCAACTGAACAGAAATACCCCACACTATGCAACTTAAAATTTCTTCTGAAATCTCCAAAGAGAGTTACTATGAAAATAATTAATGCTTATGTTTATGTATAATCAAACTCTTGAGATGAATACCATCCAGAACTTTTCTAAAATATAATATGTTATTAATAAAGATTACGGAATATTGAAGTAATAGGAATTTTTTAATGTGTGTCGTCCGGAAAAGGAAATAATGTTTCAGCGATATTTATGAACAAGACAACTTAATATTTATTATTGCAGGGTATCTTTTATGTAACCAACCAAATCAGATATGATCAATAATCAAGTCTGTAGATTATCTTAAATTTAAACACAATTTACACGGCATTTCCGTTCTCACTACAAAGTGCTTTCCTGTATCATTTTGTTTAGTAAAACATTATTGTGGTGGCTGGCTACTTTTGAAGTAGGACTTAGTATTCCTCTTTTTTATTTAATAAAGTTGTGTAACAGAAAGGTCTGCATATGGAATTTTATATCAAATAAGGGCTTTGCCTGTATATGTATTTATATTGGCGTTTTCAGTAATATCGTTGTTGCGTAATGAGCTTCTGTCTATATTTGATGAGATCTTTTTGTTGGTATGTATTGCGCATTGCAATGATTTTTTTTTTTTTTTTTTTTTTTTTTTTTTTTTTTTTTTTTTTTTTTGCAAAAGGAATCACAACTTCATTGCTTCATGTCCCATTAGTAACTTGCCTGATATAGTCCGAAGACAAGGTCATTTTACAAATTTAAACTATTTTCAAGTAGGTATCTGGACTCCTGGATGGTAAGTGTTCAATATTCAGCAAAACTCATAATATTTTTAGAACATTAAAAGTTTTGTGACCTGAATCCAAGTTGAGATATTTCCAAATCCTCTTCAGATAAAATGCTTATTTGATATTTCTTTTTCCGTTTTGTTTTTTATTGGACTTGACCTTTAGAGACCCATAAAGATATCGATTTAATTAATGCGCATTTATAAAATCACCCATTAAAGCTAACTTGAAAGTGTCCATATCAAAATCCACAGAAAAAAAGGGTAAATTAGAGAATTTATTAAACGTCAGGTATGATAATATCCGTACAAACGACGTAACAAACGTTATTATTAGTTCTTCTGATCAACTCATATAGTCAGAAGGATCGACGTATGAAAATCTCAAGATTACCAAGTTACATTTTAATTCTAATGATTTAACTTTGCAAGAAGCACTCAAGTAGATAAATGAGACCGTCATACTCAGATGTTGAAGATACCCCCCCTCTCTCTCTCTCTCTCTCTCTCTCTCTCTCTCTCTCTCTCTCTCTCTCTCTCTCGTATTTTTACAGAAATTTATCAGTTTTTCTTCCTTATGAAACATATATTTTTTTTTATTTGTCTCAGTCTATTCAATCTGATCCACCATTTGGATTCTGTGATCTGAGTCAAGCTTCCTACCATTGTTTCCCGGATACTGAAGATGAATTAATTAGTATTGGTATATTGACGGAGAGAGAGAGAGAGAGAGAGAGAGAGAGAGAGAGAGAGAGAGATTTCATTAATGAAGAGAAACTGAACAGGTTCTGGAAATCATACGGGAAGATTTTAATATGGAAATTAATCAAAAGATAAAGTCACCTCTAAGCCTAACTGAATATGAGTTGAGGCCTGAGAGCAAACTTTAATACTCTATTGATATCATTACTGGTTGTTTCCTTATGATCCATATTTAAAAAAATGGAGATTCTGACGAAGTAATTACTAACTGGAGAAAATATTTCCCATTTTTTTACCTTTTTTTTAACTTCTGTCACTTGAATGTGATTTTTTAAAGTTCGTGAAAACATCATCAAACTCTTTGATTCATAGTTATAATCCTTTTCATCATGATGTTTTTGAAGAAATAGAAAATAGGATATGGCTACTCATTAGACAACATAGAAACTTCTAATCTGAATTGTTCATTTCTTATTTCTCTTTTCTGCCTTACTCACGATACTTCATATCAAACAAGTTTTTTATCTCTATCTTATAAATATAGAATATATAAGAAAACAAAACCATCGCGAAAAGAAATTTTACCACCTTATGCTCCTTAGCAAATTTCCTAAAAAATAAACTTTTTTATATTTTTTGCACGGACAAATCATATACCCAGTTCATAAAACGCCCTAAATTCTCTCTCTCTCTCTCTCTTCTCCTCTCTCTCTCTCTCTCTCTCTCTCTCTCTCTCTCTCTCTCTCATTAAGCTATCATAATAATACGGATTAATTCCCTTAGAGAAGAATGGAAGCCTGTACCGCACGGTTTATACACGCTTGTACAATGTAACGGTATTTCATTTTTTATGTATATCTCGCTCTCCCACCGCACTAATAACATAAACAGTTTAAGCTTGCCTTTATCATGAATTGGCTGGTTTTAATTTTTGTGACGTTCTCATTAGTAAGTTCTTGCATATAAGCTCATTTTCTGTTTAATATAGTTTAGTTTCATTCCTTTCGCCTCTGTTAACAGCTCACTTTCACTACTGGTGACCGCTGAAGGAACAGCTACCTCCCGCCTTCCTCATTAGTGTTGCGCCCCACTGTTTGATGATGACGTCCACCTACGCTGACTCTTCTCTCCATGCCACATCCATAAAACTACCGTCCTTTACCAGTACAAAGGTATTAACTTGGTTTCAGTAAATCGTTGTTCAGTTTCCCGGTAAGAGCGGGACTTGGCGGCGATCGTTGAGGACACTTACCCAGAAATCTTCGACTGGCTTTGTGGATCAGGCATCACCCTTTTTATTATTATTATTATTATTATTATTATTATTATTATTATTATTATTATTATTATTATTATTATTATTCAACACATGACCGGGAAAAGTAATCCCATTGTTGATTGCCTGTCATGATACACATTTCACAATTCACTTGGGATTGTATTACAACGCCTAGGCAGAAGCCCAATAAAAAAATCCAGAGTACCAAGCATGTAGGACACCCTGCACATACCTGTTAGGAAGACATCCTACTCGACGACTCCAATGGCACTATTTTCTGTGACATCAGTACTGGTAGACCCTGACCATGAATACAGGCCCCTATGCACCGTTTGGTGTTTGATTCTATTCATGGCGTTTCATATCCATTGCGCTGATATACTGCACAGCAACTGCAGACGAAGTTCATTTGGCACGGTATTACTAAGAATACTAAGGATTGGATCCACACCTGTACTTTATGCCATTCTTCAAAAGTACACGAATTCAGGAGTGGAACCTTCCCCCCAACCTCAGCTTTGTTTTCCCCACATTCACATCAACAGAGTAGGTCCTCTACCCATATCAGTTACCTGATTACCTCCATTGATTGCTCCACTCATTGGTGTGAAACCATATCGATGCAAACTGCAATGTCTGCCATATATACATCCGCCTTACTCTTAGGTATCACTGAACATATTCTTTTGAAACGGTACCCCTTTCACCTCAATTGTGGACATATTTAGCGAATCTCCAGGGCATCACTCTACATCAGACAACTGCCTACAACGCCGTAGCAAGAGGAGTGGTATAATGTTTTCAGCTCATCACCAAAGCAGCTTTGGTGTCCCGATGCAATAACTCCAGCTAGTTTAATTAGCTCCCTTGGGTCCTCCTGGGACTAAGAACCACTCCTAAAGAAACATTATCTGTCTCAGCAGCTGAAATGTGGCGTCAACAACCTCCACCAACTATTTCAATTACCTGCATCATATCGTTGGAAAAATCACTCCATTCTTCCCGACTTACAAATCCCCAGTGAAGCAACACATACCAACAGATTTACACACGGAATAACACATTTTCCTGCTCAACGACACTAGCAAGCCACCGCTAACGCCTAAATAGTCTCCTCTATGATCCATACTAAAACGAAAGCTTTCTTAATCAACATTCGTAGCAAAAAAGACAGGGTCTCCATTTTTGATCGCCTTATACCTGCGTTTCTCCTGCAAGATGACCCGCTTACAGGGCGCCACTTAAGAGCAGTGTGACCTTTGTCATGTGTTTCACACACACTTGTACACTGACTCTATTGTTGATCCTTAATTCATAAAAGTCTGTTTTGTTACTTCATAATACCAATGAGCAATTGTTGTTATTCATATATGTATTTACGAATTTCTCTTGATTTGTTTATTCATTGCTTATTTCTTTTCCTTTTATGTTTTGTTTAGTATTATGTTTTAGCTGAAAAATGCTATGTAGATTATTAGTTGTATTAGTTTGTAAAGTTTATATACTTGCTAGGTTGAATAATAATAATAATAATAATAATAATAATAATAATAATAATAATAATAATAATAATAATAATAATAATAATAATAATGCTAGGGGTTAACGACTGCAATGTAATTGTTCAGTCGCTACTTTCCTCTTGGTAAGGGTAGAAGAGACTCTTTTGGGAGAAGGACACTCCAAAATCAAACCATCGTTCTCTAATCTTGGGTAGTGCCATAGCCTCTGTATCATGGTCTTCCACGGTCTTGGGTTAGAGTTCTCTTGCTTGAGGGTACACTCTGGCACACTGTTCTATCTAGTTTCTCTTCCTCTTGCTTCGTTTAAGTTTTTATGGTTTATATAGGAAATATTTATTTTAATGTTGTTACTATTCTTGAAATATTCTATTTTTCCTTGTTTCCTTTCCTCACTGGGCTATTTTCCCTGTTGGGGCCCCTGGACTTATAGCATCCTGCTTTTCCAAATATGGTTGTAGCTTAGCATTTAATAATAATAATAATAATAATAGTAATAATAGTTGAAGAAGTAGCCAGTGTGCAAAAATGTCAGGAGCCATTGAGAGGAGAACTTAGGAAGGAACTTGAAGGGATGATAATGGCAGCACAAGACCAGGCCTTGAGGATAAAATATATTTCATTAAGCAGTAGATGGAACTAACATATAGTCTAAGTGCATGAAAAGCATAGCAAAAGATAAAATAATCAAACACATCGTCAGTAAATGTTCAGCACGTGCTCAGAATCAATATAAGTAACGACATGATACAGTGACCAAAGTTCTTCACGGCAGTGTCTGTAGCAAATATGATATTCAATGCATCAATAAATGGTACGAACATCAACCTCGAGATGTGTTAGAAAATGATCAAGACAGCGTTGGAAAAAAAGAAGATAATTATCACTCATACATGCTGCTGTACATTAGGAGAGAAAAGGGGAAGATAAGAGGAGAGAGAAAACAGAAATGTACAATGACACGAATTGAACTAAAGGTCTATTGGAATATGCAAGTAGAAGAGGTGATAAATTATTCTTGGAATCTAGACATTCTAAGGTTTCCAGCAATACCAATTTCATGGAGTTCGTGAACGAGTGGTGGATCTAGCCCATGGCCTATATTTTTTATATATTCTCATATATATATATATATATATATATATATACATATATATATATATATATATATATATAATATCGAGAGAGAGAGAGAGAGAGAGAGAGAGAGAGAGAGAGAGAGAAAGAACCTTACGTTTGGTTTTATTAAATCAAAAGCAGATTATTACCTCCTGGTTAGTACAGTGGTAACACATTCCTTAGCATTTGCGTGGCATCAGATTGATCTGAGCCCGGGGCCATGAGTTTGAGCTGTATACTATGGAGGCCACTATCCTGGTTCATCATCACAGTGGAGAGTTGGCTTTGCCCGGCTGACATTCTGGTGATCATCTCTTCTTAAGAAACTGAAGCTGAAACCAGACACCTTCACAGTTTATCTTTAATATCAATGTGTAGCCTAGAAATCAAATCTAATGAACAGTTGGAATGACTTTCTTCAAGTAAATCTCGAAAGCAATGGCTGATGAGAGAGAGAGAGAGAGAGAGAGAGAGAGAGAGAGAGAGAGAGAGACGTCTTTTATCATTTCAACAACCAATTGTTCTGTTACCGTTTAGATCACATTCTCAATAACCCCCTTTTAAGTAACGCATTACTTTGACCAAGGTTGTTTTTTATAAGTAACACTCACTGAAAGAATCCTCTTCTTATTGGACTCCAACCAACCTAAACAACGAAAGTCACTGAATGCAAAACACGCTTAAATTTGAAGCAGCGAGAAACTCTCAACCTAAAGACAAAAACCGTTGGCTCTGGTAAATTTTTTTTAAGGAATTGTTAACCTTCTGTGACCCACTTGGAGCATATAGATACCTGTGCTCTTTTTTGTTTAATAAAATAATTATTTTGCAAATCATGTATCAGTGACTCATCTCCCAAACTCGTCAAAGGATATCCCTGCGACGTGGCTCTGCAGAAGATGATGCATTACAAATCATTGATTACAACACAATCAGTGTTCAAAATATCTGACCTTCAGCCACACCGATGATACGAGAAGGACTTCCCTTTATAAATAATATAAAAATACTGTGTGTTGTTGATTTTCGGGGGACGAACATCAGGTATTGAACTCACTACCATTAAAGAGGACGAGAGTATTTCCATTTTAAGGTAAGAACTGGAAACTACATTTTGCCTTGGAAAATATTCTCTTCGAACAAATATACTTATAGTCATTTTTTAGTTAAAACGGTTCCTAAAAATTTCTCTCTTCATATTTTCTCAATAGCTTGTTAGTTGGCGAGAGAAATATATCAATGAACTTACCATACTTTTTATAAGACAAAGATACACTTTCAGGAAAATGTCAACTTAAAGCTGCCCATTATTTCGAGGTTCTCTTTCATTTTCTATTTAAATCATATGGATGATTAAGGTGCATGATAATTTCATCCAATCAAACTATATTTCGTACTTATAAAACAATGTTTGAAATTAAGCAAGCGAAACGAAAACTCCCATATATAACCTTGAAACCTTTATTCCAGTGTAGGTATATTTTCATTTCCAAAAAAGCTATGAGATAGTCATGGCAAAGGCTTATATCCTAGTACTAAGGCATCCTTTCGTCTAATTGCTGTTCGGGGTGAGGGGTGGTTGGGGGTCAGGATGGGGGTTTGAGGAGTTGGAATAAAATTCGTAGTTGATATCGGTTCTAGTTTTAAAATGTCTCTTGGCATCAATGACCTTGATAGTTTTATGCCAGTACTTGATGCATTCGCTCCGATAATAGGGATAGAATTATTGCAGAATCATTCCGTGAATGATGGAGACTGATAATAGCTCGAGACTTATTGACTCCTTCGACAATTGGATCAAGGAATAATCTGAAACAAATATAAGTATAAAATGAAAATTTCCGTAGAGTTTCCTGCCAAAGAATATATAACAACGCTGATTGAGTATTGCAGATTTAGTGTGTTTCAGATCGTGTGTTAAGTGGGAAGTATTTCACAGTAAGACAACATAATCCATAGCCTGATCCAAGTTTTGATTCGAAGTTATTTCTTGCAGGTTTTTTTTTTTCAAGGTAAATTAATGTCATCATAAAGCTATATTAAGTTATTGAGAAATATTTAAAAAATGAACAAGTCTAAAGTTTATGAAGGAATTAATTATGATAAGGGATTAAAAGTATTCAAAATGTTAAAAAAAGGAGAAAAGACCCAAATTAGTTCATGGTGTGAAAAGGAAAACAGCCCTCGTGCAGTGACCACAAACCTAAATGGAAAATTTACGAAGAAAGATGTTAACAATTCAAATGTCTATAAAAGCTTAGAGTAAGGGTGTGCTATTATACATGTCTGGTGCAAAAGTCGACGCTATGATTCATAACTCGTCTGATATACGAAGACATGAAATAATTGAAAAGAAATATCAAAGGACTTAGAGCAGCAAATATACCATAAAAATACTATAAGAAGTAGAGGAACTAATTTTTTTTTTTCAGTACAAAAAAAAAAAAAAAAAAAAAAAAAAATAATAATAATAATTGCTTTTTATTCCAATAACATTTGTGGCTAAATTCGAAATGCCAGTAATTCTCAAAGTAACGAAAAGTTAAGTATGTCACAAAAGACATAAATATGATTAATCATTTAAATTTGGGTTGACATTTAGATGATACTGGAAGACCCAATATTTATGATCATACGACGGAAACTGAAGACTCAAAATTGTAATGAAGTTTTGACACAAGAACGAAATTTGTTCGAGGATGGAGTCCGATGAGATAATGCTGTCAGGAAATGAAGTCAGTGAAATTGAACAACAAAAGACTGAATAGTTTCGAATTTGGTTAGAATGTCACTGAGCCATCCATGGATGCTCAATAGTATAGGAGCCTATGATCGAATTAATATTAATGTAAAAGCCATTGACAGGAGCGACGTTGCTGGGGGATCTGAGTGAAAATAGTTGTCTCTGAAGTAGCAATGTTCTCAAAAGTATATTAACGTGGAGACTTTGGCAATAGTTATGCAAATGAATGGAAGTATTAAGCATTAAATTACAGTTGCAAACTGTCATTATAGACAAATTTTTCATAGCCGTGAGGTTTCCATTTGGATTCCCCTAGTAAATTATTTCTATCCATGTCAAAGCGTACGTGATCTCACTACCAATAATCTTCACTCAGGGAACCAAAGGAAATAAGCCTTTCTGGGTAAAAGCAAAGTTCCTTTTGCAGTAACAGCGCCATTAAGTAATTACTGACAGTCACAGTCTCTGGGCATCCGACAGAGACGCCGTTACGAAATTTATCGTAATGACAGAGTAAATTACAAAATGTACTTTTATGTGCCAATGAGAAGCGGAAAAAATGTGGTGTATACATACGACATTTACAAAATACTTTCAGTTAAAGTCAGTATCTACAGTATAAAGTAACTACATTAGTTTAGGAGTAAATACTTTTTACTTATAGTTCAAAAGAGGTAACTTATAAAAGAGAATAAAAATCAACACAATAAGCTATAACAAACAAGGAAATTAGAAAGCCCTTCTTTGACAAGAGAAACCCATCCAATTTACTTCAATTTAAGAGAATAATTGGTACGCAAAAATCTGAATGAGGGCAAATCACATTCTGTTTACCTAAAAAGGAAGAGATTGGAATGCAATTACCCCTAAAAACAGAATACTTCTTTTGATTGAAGAAAATTTTTTTCCCAAAGTGCTTCATTGATTCATACATTATCCTTTGTGTGTCCGGCACGCAACGTCATAGATAGAATGTCTATTTTTCTTTTAGATTTGAGTCCAAAACCAATTCTCCTAAGTTGGCCGGAGGAATCTTCAGCTCTATGGAAAATATCTGAAAAACGTCAGCAGTACATTTTGACAGTCAAAATTTGGATGCTACTCCGAGGACCTAAGTTGAAGGAATATTATAAAAAATCGAAGGTTTTTGAACATATCTAGATGTTGGCAAGTTTACTTTCTATTATTATTCAAAATCACATATAAAATTTTTACTTCCGAATAAAGTTTTGAGGATTTTATAATTTCCCTATTTATTCTTTTAAATCAATTGCATATCATAGTTATCAACAGAGTATTATTTTAGTCTCACAAGTGTTTGATTTATCATTTTTCTCTTTTTAGCTACGTAATCAAATAGTAATTCAGTTCCATTTTCTTAAAGATTTCCAAAGTTTCATTAAGTAACGAGAACATTTTCCTCTTCTTCCTTTCCCCAGCATTTCCAAACTGATGAGATATTGGGGATCATCTCTGTTATTACTCATTGAAAAGGGAAGACTGACTTCTGCCTATACCAGGGAAACCTTTTCTTCTCAAGTACACTGTTTATTATACAGGTTTCTTTAAAACTTTTCCGTCTCCTTCTGTAAATGAATTAATTTGTTTTGAATAACTGTTATCTGTTAACGTAGCAAATAGAAAGGCCAATACCTAATATTTGCCTATTATATTTCATTATACTCTATCTAAACAAATTTCTCTTGTTTCAAGCATCAATGGGTGCCGGTTCCAACTGCCTCACCTAAAAGAAAAAGATAAAAGACAAATCTGTGTCTGATCCGCTTGCGAGATTTTGTCTGACAGCGATTTCTTCAAGAAATTAGCTAATCTCATATTTATTACATCGCATAAAACACACGTTCGTATTTGTACAAGTGTATAAATGGGAATATGTTCACGTACGTTGAAGTTTTGGTATTTTTTCTTTTTATATATACATATTCATTTGATTATCTTTTTACAGATCGATGTTCTTACCCGAGCAGCATTATTTAACAAATCTAATGGGGATTGCAATTTTGACTTTTCCTCTCAAAGCTCATTTACTACTGCGACCGAAGGTGTAATAAAAGGCAACTCATTTAATGATTTAAAAAAAAAAGCTTCATAGGCATTCTAAATTATAGTTGTTGAATCTGTATAATGTTCACAGTATTTGTACAACATCCCTCTAATTTCAAAAGTTAATTATTAATTTTATGATAAACTTCTTTTGAACAGTCTTCGATAAATCATATTTTCCTCAAATTTGCCATTCAGTTCCTTCTCAGTATCTTTAAAATGGTTTCGTTTTCTCTACTAGAGTGATTTAAAAAACAAACACAAAAAAACAAAATAATAAATTGTCGATTAAAACATAGGATGCATAATTCCGGATTACATATTGTGGTGCAAGTAAACCGTGTATACTGTAGTTTTTTCGTCTAATCCTTTTCGTCTAAAGACATTTTGCCCGTAAGTTTTTTTGGGTCCAGCTTGTCTTCCTTGTTCGTCTTTTTCATTTTTTCTTTTTTTTTTTCTTTGTTAACAAGATTGCAAAAGGCTTTGTAACAAAACTACGTGAAACAATAATTTTATTCTTTAAAATATCGTAAATTTACATATACGCAACTGAATGAAAATACATTTAAATAAATGACAACAGTCTTATGTAATTTACATACATTACTTAATCCTATGTGAGTGGAACTCACCTTACGAGCTAGCTATACATCTCTTAAATACACAAATTAAATAAGGGAATAAAATAATCTACTCTCAATAAGACCAGCTTCATAAGATAGCTCCCCCCAAAAGATTATTTATTCCGAGACTGAATCCACCGATTCTGTATGAGAAAAATGATCTGCAACCATGTTATCTTTACCTGATATATGCTTTACATTAACACAATATGGTTGCAAACATAACGACCACCTAGTTAACCTTTGTTTATTATTCTTCATTTTATTAACAAAAGTTTGAGGATTGTGATCTGAATAAACCGTAATTTTATCATTCTGTGGTCTATTTACACAAACTTCAAACTTCCTTATTGCTGTGATTAACGCTAGCAGTTCCTTTTCAACTGTCAATTAGGATCGTTGGTGCTTCTTCAGCTCCAACGACATAAAACAGACAGGGTGAAGAATTCGTTCCTTGCCTTCTTGCAATAGGACAGCTCTAATCACATTGTCAGGCGCATCCAATTGGATAAAGAATTTCTTGTTAAAATCCTTCGCTTGCAATATCGGTTTCAAGGTAATATGGCCTTTATCATGTCGAAGGATTCTTGGCACTCTCTGGTCTATAAAAATTTTTTCTTGGGGCTAGTCAAATCTGTCAAGGGAGTGATTACAGCTGAAAAAATCGGGCAACACCGTCTGCAGAATCCTGTCACGTCTTCACAACACCTTAAGGAGGACTATTCGACGATTGCTGTTGTGGTACTATCACATTCTGCACTTTCTTCTTTGGGAGAGTTCCGATTACTTGACACTTGGTCGGAATGATAGTTAATACTTCATACTTGAATAGGGTTTATGACTGATATTATAATTTTCACCCAGCAAAGCGGCTCTATCAAGTTTATTCACCTGTCTCTCTCAAGTACTTTCCAGTATGTTCAGTAATTCCTCGTAAATATTGTTCCGGCACTGTCAATTCTTCTAAATCAGCCATCTGTCTCGCTTTGGCAACCTCTATCCATCTCACAAACCATCATTGTACCTTATAGGCATAATCCAGGAAAGTAATTTTCTCGCCCTTCTGCAAATTTCGTAGTCTTTCATTATAGTATTCAAGGGTCAGCACACTCCTCTTAACTTCTTGAATCGACTTCCTCTGGTTCTGATGCAAGGCAAGATATGCACTGCATCCTTTTTCAATAAGGACACTCTGCAATAACACAGACCATTTATCTTCTGGTCATTCCATCGTTGACGCGACCGTTTAATAATGATCAAAGAACTCGTCAGGAGCTTCTTCCATGAATTTTGTAATCAATAATTGTACATTCACCAAATTAAACACAGGATCGTGCATAGCAGAGGTCACCCCTGTCTGAGCTGGTTGCAACCTAGCACAAACATTCAAAAGTTCCTGTTCCCTGGCATGTCTTGCAATTTCTTTTACTTATTTTCTCAATCTATCTATCCATCTTGCAATTTCTCTTGCCTCCTCTTTCCATACTTCCATCATCTTCAAATTAATCAAATTCTCTTCCGCTGCAATTCGTCTAATCTCAGCCTCTACATTCGTTTCTACTTTCATTTCTTCAGTTTGTAAATCATCTGATATTTGCTTCTCTACAAACTTAGCTCCAGCCTTCTGCAAACGGTCACGAGTTGCTGCAATATCTTCTTCTGGCAGCTTTCCTGAATACCAGCTTCTTATTATATATATATATATATATATATATATGAATATATATACGTATGTATATATATATATATATATGTGTGTGTGTGTGTGTGTGTATATATCATAAAATGCATATTTATGCATATATATATATATATATATATAATATATATATATATATATATATATGTATATATATATATATATATATGTATGTATGTGTATTTACACACACACACACACACACACACACATATATATATATATATATATATATAAAACATGGTTGGTAATCTGTAGAATGACTAGAGTTTAAATTTAGGAAATTTATAGGCGATGGGTTTGACCCACCCTTCATTCTGCCCATTCAAAAATTGGTATATGAGGAAAGCGTGGAATGTCTAGATTCCAAAAATGATTTATGTATGGTCGCGAGTGCTCCCAAGATTATCAGCTCCTCTTCTACTTTCATATTCCAATAAACTTTTTAGTTCAGTTATTGTCTTCTTAATTTTCTGTTTTCTTTCTACCCTTATCATCCATTTTTACGTACCAAAGTACTGCGATATATATGATTGATAGTTTTTGTAGCGTGACTTGTGGATCACAATGACGTCTGGTCGATGTGCTTGTATCACCCTGACCATTCTTTTACTGTAACCCGAGAATAACCTAGCCTGATCCTTTTTTACCTCACCTTGAGGTTTATGTTCGTACCATTTGTTGCTGCAGTGTATTTCATATCTTCTACAAAAACTGCAATGTAGAACTTTAGTCACGGTGACATGTAGTTTCTTATATTGATTCTGAGCAAGTGCAGAACATGGTGTTGTGCTTAATGGTTTCTTCTTTTGCCATACTTTTCATGCACTTTGACTATATGTTAGTACTATCTATTACTAAATGAACATATCTCGTCCTTAAGACCTGATCTTGCGCTGCCATTATCTTCCCTTCAATTTTCTTCCTAAGTTCTCCTCTCTTTAGCCCCGACATGTTTCCTTTAGTTTGTCTAAAATATGACAATTCATCATCATCTTCATAATCATTATCATTGTTATCTTTTTCATCATTATTATCATAATTATCATTATTTTTCTTATCATTCTTATCATTATCATTATTATTATTATTATTATTATTATTATTATTATTATTATTATTATTATTATTATTATTATTATTATTATCGTTTTCAATATTATTATTATTATTATTATTATTATTATTATTATTATTATTATTATTATTATTATTAGTCAACCTAACAAATATATAAAATTCACAAAATAATGAAACAAATAATCTACATATCAGCTTTTAGGTAAAACATTATACTAAACAAAACATGAAAGGAAAAGAAAAAGACAAAGAAAAAAGTAATCAATTGAATTTTGGTCTAATACATACATGGATACCAATGATTACTCCTGGGTGCTGTGAAGTAGAAAAACAAACTCTTATATAAGGATCAACAATAGAGTCAACAGATAGATCGAGAAATTGACATCTCAAAAAGATATATTATAGCGATGAAGGTCAAGCAGATTTTTTTTTTCCCTTTGCTGAGAAAACTGAAATCTCTAAACAATCATGTCTTAGCTTTATTTTAGAATAGTGGTAGTAAGTCTTGCTTTATGAGGAATCCCTGTTATAATATATATGAAAAATTTATACAATAGATATAGACCCCTGACGGCTAATCAAAGAATGCACATTATACATCTAACAAGAGCAGAAACTTCCCTTTGCTAAACTATCTTGTTTTTTTTTTTTCATAACTTAAAAAAAAAAAGTCGAGTTAGTTTATGGGTTAATGTCATTGCATTCATACGAACGAAAGTAGTGTGTCTAGAACTTGAGAAAGGAAAACAGTATGATATAAAAATATGATCAAAAGTGTTTGATTAAATAATGGATTAATGGCATAAGAAATGAATTTCTAAATCAGTTCACATACAATGGACACTAATGAGAGAGAGAGAGAGAGAGAGAGAGAGAGAGAGAGAGAGAGAGAGAGAGTTCTTGTTGGTCAAATAGGTACAGGTTCTCATCATTTGTAAATCCCAGTAAGAAAACCGAAATTCTATTGTGAGATCACCGTTATTTTTGCCATCCTGAACGATAGAGTAATTTCAGCAAAATCTATAAGTGTGAGATTGAATCATGAAAATTAATAAACATTATTTTTTCACGGTTCGAGACGAGTTGGAGGTTTTACACACAATTTTCCCTGATATATTGGGGAGTTTAAATAGTTAAATATATAGATATAAAGATATATAGACAAAATTATCTATTCACGCTTCAAGACATTTGTTTTAAGTAAGAAGGAATTTTTCCATGATTGATGTGCCCTGTTATTCATCGACTCCACTTTTTCTTAAACATCTGGTATTTTACAATCTTAAATATCCATAATTTCATTGGGCCTCTTTTGAAATACCTTATGTTTTTCACTACAATGTGAATCATGTGTAGAGGAACATCCCTGAATAATGTAACAGATCATCCACTGACAAATGGTTTGTTTTAAAAACACAAATTTCTCACAATATATTAAATTCAAAGATATTGCCTTTGAATATACTCTCCTTGATCGAATTCCCTATAAGTTTGTATTTGAAGTAGATTATTCTAAGCATATCACTTTTCTTATAGTCTTTCATTGGTCAGGTTCAACTACTCATATTAGTTTCTTACACTGAAAAAAAAAATCATTCTATATATTTAGAACACTCTTCTGCGTTTCAAAGTTATATTAGTTAAATTGTTATGGTGGTATTATATACCGAAAAGGTGTGGCGGGTCAAGAGTAGGTTGTGACTCAAAAGGAGAGATAAAAGCAAATGAGTAATTTTATTACAGAACATCGAGTTTATAAACACAGCAAGTCCCGGCAACAAGGTCATAAAATACAACAGGCTATTTCTTGTCAAACCGGCAACCAGTTCTGTTAACAGTTAATAATAAGTAAAGCAGATAGGTCGTTATAAGTTGCCTACAGTGCGAGAGTGAGCGAAGATACTAAGGATAATACATATAAAAAAAAGAGAGAAATGTCGTTACTATGTACGATCGTGTGACAAATGGGTAGTACATGGCTACCCCCTAAAAATGATATAAAGTACATGTTAAATGGGGCGCACTGATCTAGAAAGGTGAACTGTAGGCGGGTCATCTGGCGGGGGATAAACAGGTTTTAGACAATCTAAGGAGAGCCAGTCTTCTTTTCCACAAACGTTTAGTAGGAATGCTTTCAGATTGCGTCGGATCACAAGGAAAGGGCCCGTGTAACGGGGCGTTAGTGGTGGATTGCTAATGTTGTTGCATAAGAAGACGTGCGTTGTAGAGTGCAAGTCTGTCGGTATGTGATGCTTCGCTGGGGCTTTTAAGTCTGGTGTCATAGGGTAAATTTTCCCACGATGTGACTTATGTGCTGGAGATTGTCATAGGAGGTTGCAGAAGGAAAAAATTCGGCAGGGACGACCAATGGGTCGCCATACACAATTTCAGCTGCCGAGACGTCCAGGGTGCCTTCAGGAGTGGTCCTTAGTCCTAGGAGGACCCAGGGAAGCTGAGTAAACCAGTAGGAGTCCTTGCAGCGGGACATCAAAGCTGCTTTGAGGGTGTGATGAAAACATTCAACCATTCCATTGGCAGCCGGGTTGTAGGCAGTTGTCTGATGTAGGGTGATGCCCAGGAGTTTCGGTAATGATGTCCACAATTGAGAGGTGAAAGTGGTATCCCTGTCAGAAGTAATATGCTCAGGGATACCAAATCTTGCAATCCATCCTGAGAGTAAGGCAGATGTACATGAGGCTGACATTGCAGTTTCTATGGGAATGGCTTCTGGCCAACGAGTGGAGCGGTCGATGATGGTAAACAGGTAACGATATCCTTGTGATGTGGGTAGGGAGCCTATAATGTCGACGTGAATGTGGACAAAACGACACTGAGGTTAAAGAAAGGTGTCCACTCCTGAATCCGTGTGTCAATGTACTTTGGAAGTTTGGCAAGAAGTACAGGCGCGGACCCAATCCTTAGCATCTTCAGAAAGTCCGTGCAAAATGAACTTTGTCTTCAGAAGCTGTGCAGTGGAACAGCGTGAGGGATTTGAAAGGCCGTGAATGAAATCAAACACCTGTCGGCGTATGGGAGCAGGAATCGAAGGTCGCAGTCTACCAGTAATGACGTCACGGAGGATGGTGGTGTTGGAGTCTTCGATGGGACGTCTTCTCAACGGAGGGATGTGCAGGATATTCTACATGCTTGATACTCTGGATCCTGTCGTTGGGCTTCAGCCAAGGTGTTGTAATCCAACGTGTTTCTTGACAGGGCATCGACAATGGGATTCCTTTTCCCAGGGACATGTTGATGGGTTCAATTGTATTCAGCCACGGCGGAGAGATGAAGGCGTGCACCAGAGGCATATGGTCTGTGCAAATGACGAATGGCGTGCCTTCTAAAAAATGGAAAAAGTCAAGGACAGCCGAGGGCATTGCCAGCAATTCGTGATCAAATGTAGAATAACCCTATTCTGCCTTGGACAGTTTTCTGGTGAAGAAGGCCAATGGGCGGGGCGAGCCATTGACCACCTATTCGAGTACTGCCCCAATAGCGACGTCGCTGGCATCGGTGTAGAGAAGGAGAGGGGCACAAGGGACGGGAAAAGTGATAGTAACAGTGGTTGATAGGGCATTCTTTACGTTGCAGAAGGCCGCTTCGTGAAGGGGACCCCACTTCAGGTTTTTTGGCTTGACCTTGAGGGAGGCGTAGAGAGGAGCAAGAGTGGCGGCAATGGCTGGCAGAAAACGGTGATAATAGTTGATCATGCCCAAGAATTTTTGTAGTGCTTTGACTTTTGAGAGCGTGCGGAAGTTCTGAAGGGCTGCTACCTTCTCAGGGTGTGGATGGACTCCTTCAGTAGTGATGCGGTGCCCTAAGAATGACACTTCGTTGGCGCCAAGGGTACACTTGTCGTACCGGACTACAAGGCCGTTTCGTTACAGGTGGTTTAAGCACGATGCGCAGGTGACGGAGGTGTTCCTCTTTTTAGGAAGAGAACACAAGTATGTTGTCCACTTAACTTACACAGAAGGGGAGGTCCCCTAAGATGCCAACCATGGGATGTTGAAAAGTTGCCCCAGCATTACGAAGGCCAAAACAGGAGTAATTGAATGTATATGTACTGAAAGGAGTGGTGATGGCAGTCTTTGGTATGTCTTCTGGGTTCATAAGAACCTGATAATACCCCTTCAGGAGGTTGAGCGTGGATTAAACCTTTTCTCTGTACAGGTAGGAGGTAATTTCGGCTATGTTCGGGAGGGGGGTAGTGATCCGGTTCTGTTTGCATGTTCAAGCAACTGTAATCCCCAAACGGACGGAGGGAGATGTCTTTCTTTAGGACGATGTGTAAGGGTGACGACCATGGCTGGAGGCCTTTTGGTAAAGGCCCATTTCTTCCATTTTATTTGCCTTTTTCTTGAAGAAATCATGATGAAAAAGATTATAATTATGGAATCAAAGAGTTAGATGTTGTTTCGACAAAAAAATTCAAAATCACATTTAAGTGACCTACGTTTACAAAATGGCAAAAAAAAGATATATATATATATATATATATATATATATATCAACTCCGTTCAGTAATAACTTCGTCAGAATCTGAATATTTGTTTTTCTTTTTCATATGCGTCCGTAGGAGACAACCAGTAAATATATCAATAGAGTAATATTAGCCTTCAAAAGTTTGTTATGAGGACCCAACTCATATTCAGTTAGGCTTGAATGTGACTTCTTTATCTTTTGATTAATTTCCACGTCAATTTCTTTCCCCATGACCCCCAGAACCTGATCAATTAGTCTTTATTAATGAAATCTCTCTCTCTCTCTCTCTCTCTCTCTCTCTCTCTCTCTCTCTCCTTGCATATACCAATAATAAAATACTTTATCTTCAGTATCCGGGAAACAATGGTAGCAAGCTTGACTCAGATCACAGATTCTTATGTTGGATCAGATTAAATAGAGAGAGACAAATAGCCATTAGACATTTCAGAGGGAGCATATGATATATAAATATCTGTCAAAATAGAGAGAGAGAGAGAGAGAGAGAGAGAGAGAGAGAGAGAGAGAGAGATCTTCAACCTCTGAGAATGACAGTCTCATTTATCTACTGATGTGCTTCTTGCGAAGGTAAATCAACAAAATTAAAATTTAACTCGATAATATTGACACTTTCATAAGTCAATCCTCCAGAATATATGAGTTGACTATAAGAATGGTATTAACGTTTATGTCATTTGTTCGAATATTATCATACCAAACATTTTCTAAATTCTATATTTTTCCCGTTTTTCGTAGGGATTTTGATACGAACACTTTCAAGTTAGTTTTTGATGGGTGACTTTATAAATGATCTTTATCTAAACGTGTATCTTTACGGGTTTCAGAAGGTCAGATCCAATTAAAAGCACAACGGAAAAGAAAATATCAAATAAGAAATCTATCTGAACAGGATATGGAAATATTTTGAAGTGGATTTTGGTCAGAAAATTTTAAATGTTCCAAAAATCTTATTGATTTCGCTAAATATCAAACATTCACCATCTATGAGACATGATACCTACTTAAAAAATGGTTTGGAGATGCAGAATTACCTTGTCTTCCGATTATATCAGTCAAGTTACTGAAAGGATATGATACAATGAAGTTGATACTCCCTTTGCAAAATAAAATCATTGCAATGTGCAATATATACTAAGCAAAAGATCTTTTCAAATATAGACAGAAATTCATAGCCTAACTACGATATTGCTAAAAATGCCAGTATAAACGCATATAAAGATAAAGCCCTTCATCATTATAAAATTCCATATGTAGATCTTGCTGTTCCACGACTTCAATGAATAAAAAGAAGAATATCAAGTCCTATTTTCAAAGTAGGCAGCCAGAGCAACAATGTTTTACTAAACAAAATGATGTAGGAAAGAAATTCGCAGTGAGAACGAAAATGCCACGAAATGGTTTTTAAAGTTTAAGATTATCTAGAGACTTGATTAGTGATTATATCTGATTCGGTTTATCATTCCAAAAATAATCTGCAATCATAAATATTAAAGATGCCTTATTCGTGAACATCGTTCAAACATTGTTGCCTCCTCCGGAAGACACATAAAAATATTTAAAAATTCTTATCACTTCAATATTCCATATTTTTTTATTATCAATATATTATGATTGGGAAAAGTTTTGGATGGTATTCATCTTAAGAAGTTGATTACACATAAACATAAGCATTAATTATTATCATAGTAAGTCAATTTAAGGATTTCAGAACAAATATTAATTCATGGTGTGCTATATTTATGTTCAGTTGGCCTCAGGACATCAATGTTTTGTGAAATGAAAGGCAAAAACTGATATAGATTCAATCACTGGAAAAAAAAATAATATCATCAAACCCAATAGTGAAGAAGAAACCTAATTCCAATTTGCCTTTCAAAGACTAACGGATATTTAATAAGGATGTGAATATGTGTAACATAATCAAGGGCCTTGTTAAAAGCATTGTTCTCTGTATCCATTGGGAAACAGGAGTAAAGAAAGTTTCTGTGAAATTCTAAACTGACAAGAATTGTGACAAAAGAAGATTTTCAGTTGGTTTTGGGAGGTAAAATACGGTCGAAGGATCGTTGGATCGGAATTTCAAGGCCTTTACCTCCTTTTTTAGAAAGAAAAAAAAAAGAAATTTCTATGTTTCTTAGATATTTCCATTTATGCCTGATAGAAAAATTCGAGTTGGCATTACGTGAAGTTATCAGCTTTGTCGATAGAGGTAAGTAGATTGGCTTCTCTACTTCATTTAGAAACTGAGGCACATCAAGCTTTTACAGTCACAAACTTTGATACAGAAAAACTCTTTGGTTAAATGTTCATGAATTTCCTTAGAGGTGGACGGAGAAGAATTTTGAAAGATCATTGGTAGTATATTTAAGAAACTTGATAAATGTTTGTGTACGTGTGTACGTCTGTGGGTGTGTTTGTGTGTGTGTGTGTGTGTGTGTGTGTGAGAGAGAGAGAGAGAGAGAGAGAGAGAGAGAGAGAGAGAGAGAGATTTCTAGTTTACCTACGTGTTGGATATCCACATATTTCTGATTTGCTTTACACAATTCCAGAAATATCCAGGAGACGAAAGATTTCGAACATTGATGTTGTATCTGTTATTTACTTCTCTTGAATAAGCAATGCAGCACTTGTCTTACATATCCTATATCTTTTAGCATGTCCTGAAGCAGTCTACCGTGGTATTTCAATATCAAAATTTATCGATTATGTTTTTTCTTCTAGGTGATGAGGAATTGCTCTTAAACTTTGTCTAAAAAATGATAAAAGATCTGAATTCCTTATTCAAAAATGTCAGGATGTAAATGCCGTTCAACTATACTGTATTGAGAGGGGAGATTCATATGAGTTTTTTATTAGTAATGATAATTATTTATTTCATAAATACTCGTTATTTCTTCAAAGCATGTTCTGCTATTGCATGAAAAGTTACCAAAAAAAAAAAAGAAAAAAAAAAATCAACAGGTATTCTTAATCTATGCTCTTTATTATGTCGATACGAGTAGATGACAAAATTCAATATGATATACATTCAACGGTATTGTAGCGGGATATCACAAAGCAACCCTCGCACCCTTGACCACACTTACAGACAAAAGTCTCACAACACAAACTTTCCCCCTACGTTATCAACTGGACCATTGAACAGAGGAAACAATAAAACTCAACACTGCCTTAGAACTATATTTCTTACGAACTAAAACCACCAAAAAAAAATCACAAAACAGAAAAATAACTATAATATAGACCCCCTCTCTCTCTCTCTCTCTCTCTCTCTCTCTCTCTCTCTCTCTATATATATATATATATATATGTATATATATATATATATATATACATATATATATATATATGTGTGTATATATATATATATATACACACACACACACATATATATATATATATATATACACACACACATATATATATATATATATATGTATATATATATATATATATATATACATATATGTATATATAAATATATATATATATATATATATATGAATAAACAAACAACCTTAAATATACCATCAGTCTTTCCCACTTCAAACATTCATTACACTACCTATCTCTCGCTTGCTGGCACGTCTCTCTCTCTCTCTCTCTCTCTCTCTCTCTCTCTCTCTCTCTCTTTAAATCTTTGGCAAAACAAAATCAAATAAAAAACAAGATTATCTTCCACAGCAAATTAAGAATGTTTAAATAGAATAACAATAACAAGTAAATTAAAGCTTTTTCAATGAATTTAAGAATTTGTGGAAAGAGAGTTTTCACACGTTGATGAAGCTCCGTTGAATATGCAAGTATTGTAATAAAAGGAATTTGTATATTAAAATGACGAAATAAAAACAGTAAAAAACTTTCATAAAAAGAGAAGAAATCATGAAATAAGGAAAGCTGTAATAAAACAGATGAGGAAAACCTCCTTCATTTTAAATTGAAAATCATTGAAAGTTTCAAATTTAACATTAGAAAATGATAGTTCAACATTTACATTTGTGTTTCAAATACCTTCAGAAAATGTACCCATAGCAATTTTGTTTGTGTATAATGTTTATTTTATTTAATCATCTAGTGATCTGTGTAATGTGTACGTGTTGCAAAATGCGTGTCAACTTATAGCCTTATAAAAATCCAAGTGTTTAAATAAAAAAATAAAAAGTTTCAATTCTACTCGTACACGTTCAACAGATCTTTTTATGTACATTTCCTTGAATTTCTTTGCAAGTTCGATTACAAAGAATATCAGAATCCATGTTAATGAAATCTGTCTGTAAACTGGAGGGAATTGTAATAGTCTGTTGAGGATATCGATCCTATTATCATAAACCTCTTCCAATCAAGATTTTAATTTTATGCAAATTTGAAAACATTCAACCTTCCAAGACCTTAAGTAATGTATACAAGTATATGGAAAAGTGGCAAAAATATAATTTACATAACTAATCCAATTCATTATAAAGTCTGAGTAAATATAAGCAGATTCTCTAATATTTAATTAATTTCGAGTGATAAAAGAATTTTGAAATAAATTATAGTTCGAGGAAGCTGTGAACCGTCTTCGGTTATCATCTGAATCTCAAGATCCAGGGAGCCGATCAGAAAACTAAGATCCTTTTATAACACCAACTCACTTTCAAGGCGTTGCATTCAATTATCTTTCTGGATTCCAAATCTTCATTTTTTATCTTTCACTGGCGCGAGAATTAACGGGAAGATATATTATTATTATTATTATTATTATTATTATTATTATTATTATTATTATTATTATTATTATTTTTATTATTATTATTTACTAAGCTACAACACTAGTTGGAAAAGCAGGATGCTATAAGCCCAAGGGCTCCAAAAGGGAAAATAGCCCAGTGAGGGAAGAAAATAATGAAAAACTACAAGAAGTTTAAGAGCAATAACTATATTAAAATAAATATTTCATATAGAAACTATAAAAAAAAACCCTGAAAATAACAAGAGGAATAGAGACAAGATAGAATAGTGTGCCCTCAAGCAAGAGAACTCTAATCCAAGACATTGGAACACCATGGTTTAGAGACTAGGGCACTACCCAATGGTTTAATTTTTGAGTGTCCTTCTCCTAGAAGAGCTGCTTATCATAACTGAAGAGTCTCTTTTACCCTTACAAAGAGGAAAGTAGCCACTGAACAATTGCAGTGTTATCAAGTGTGTGATGAATGAATAGGCCAGACTATTCTGTGTATGGGTAGGCAAAGATGAAATAAGCCGTACCCAGAGAGAGGGATCCAATGTAGTACTTTCTGGACAGGCAAAGGACTCAACAATTCTCTAGCAGTAGTATCTCAACAGGTGGCTGGTGCCTTAGCCAACCTACTACTCTTAAAGTCTCACATTATAATTTCACCAGGTACTTTTGAAAAGTATACATACTACACATTTTTGGGTGCTTTATTATATTAAAATCAGAAGAAAAAACGTTTTTATTTACCCTGATATTTATATGACCGTCATCATACATTTTGAATAGTGGCTATCGTAAGAAATATATTTTTCGTCAATATTTTTGCTTTTAAATAACCAGGAAATATGATTTGGACGGCTAAACCAGCATCTTCATGGCCAAAGAATCCAATGGTGTCAAAATGAACAAGCCAGAATTAAACTGCAAACTCCATTTGAAGAGGAACAGTGACATTGACCTTGCAAGCAGGACAATGCCCTAGAGACTGACCCTATATCATTTGATCGGCACCCTAGCCTACTCTTTACCTAAGCAGGCAGACCTATACGCTTCCCGAAACCTTCCATCGTTAGCTCACAAGGAAGGTAAGGCTGCAGACGGTAAAGAAACTAACGAGTTTGAGCAGGATCGAACCTCCGTCTGTCTATCACCGGGCAGAGAAGTTAACAATAAGGCCACAGCATGAGCGTTCAAATTAGATAGTTTTCATTATGATCCAACATGCTCTTCATGGTTAAGACATGAGTTTAATATCCTAGGCAATCAAGGAGTCATTACATATCACCATCATCGTCATCAACAAATTCATACTTGTTATGTTTGTTCTCATCCTTCTGACACCCACTGCGCACTAGTAGTATGAGTTTTTTTGTTTTTTTCAAGAACATATGTTTTGCATTAGCAGTAACATTCTTAATGATGTGTTTGGGAACTTGAGGGGCCTTTACTATGGTGGGGTTACGCTCGCCATCAGTCTCCTTGTGGTAGCTATTCTCCAGGGCATCCAGTGGTGGATCCTGCCACTGCAGTTCTTAGATTGTCTTAATGTAGATGCTTTTGAGAGAGAGAGAGAGAGAGAGAGAGAGAGAGAGAGGAGAGAGAGAGAGAGAGAGAGAGGTATTTGTTTACAATACCACACTTTACATTTACTCAAAAATTATGCAGTCCTGCAGCTCTTCTCTTCTTGTACAGTAATTAGGAGGTTCTTTAAATGGGGAGAATACAAAAAATGGCAAGATATGTTAAGCAAGGGAGGAGGGGGTATAAAAAACTATCTTGGTTTCCTCACTAAACGATCTGATGGTAGCATACATTTGATATGTATTATGTATATATATACATATATATATACTGTATATATATATACATATATATATATATATATATAATATATATATATTTTATATATGTATATACATACTTAATATATATATATATATATATATATATATATATATATACATATATATACACATATATATATACATATATATATATATATATATATATATATATATAAAGAAAGAGAGAGAGAGAGAGAGAGAGAGAGAGAGGGAGAGAGAGAGAGAGAGAGAGAGGGGGGGGGGGGTATTTGTTTACAATAACACGGTCTCCGTTTACTCATAATTATGCAGTCCTGCAGTTTTCCTATTCTTGTACTGTAATTACGAGGTTCTTTAAATGGGGAAAGAAAATACTGGCAAGATAGCAATGGGTGAAGGGTATAAAAAGTCTAGTCGATCACTAGCTCACCAACTGCCGTTCCCTAGTCCGCTGATCGCCGATTGCTAGCTCATCTTCCCTCAATTAGAAATTATCAACCAGCTGATCGCTAGATCACTGTTTGCTGATTGCTAGCTCGCCGATCGCCAGATCACCAATTGCTAGCTCATCTTTCTCTGATCATTGACCTCCCGTTTCGCCAATGCTAGCGTGCCGATCGCCGATTGCTAGTCGATAACCATTCATTAGCTTGCTGATCACTAGCTCGCCGATCGCAAGTCCTCGAATGAGCGCTGATCATCAATGGCTCGCCGATCACCAACTAACGATCATTAAATTATACTGCTGTTTCTCAGGGCTCTTTCCAAGCCGATCGCAACATTGTTTCGTTCCTGAGTTTGTTGCCAATACAGTCTCCAGAGGTGACAGATCCTAGGCAACAAGTCTGTACTCAGTAACAGAGTATCCAGATCATCTGTTACTGTACCCGTGGTGAAGTTTTGAGGCTCTACCACAAGAGAATGGCAACAGCCCACCCGGGTGCCTTCTCTTGAAGTCAGCACTAGGAGAGACAAGAGGAGGATCACCAAAACATCATCTCTGCTGGATTCACAGTCATCAATTGCGCTCTGAATCCAGATCCTCCTCCTATACGTCGACCCACGATATCTGGGGCATAGCTATTACCCTGGCCCTTCAAAGCAGATTACTCTGTGATACAGATTCTACAAGCAATGATTTGAATGCTCCAGGCGACTTTCACAAAATTTCTCCTGTAAGACGTGACCCACAGGAACTCGATACAATCTCTATTGGTCCCGTGGTGCCTTCAAAACAGCTGGTTGTATGCCACATTCTCCTTATTGGACAAGCAGCAGAAGGTTGAGTGCATTGTTAAGCGACTTTAGTCTGCCTGAATGAAAAGTAATGGCTGGTTCTTTTTCCTTTATTTTTTTCATCCTGGGGAAAGCAGCTGCCTGGGTTCTCTGTACAAGTTGACCTCAACCACTGCGGGTAAACCTTGCTCCTTGCGTTCCAAGTATTGTCTCAAATACTTTTACGTCCCCATACACTGGAGAGGTGGTATTGCGAAGGTCTTTGTGCAACAGTTTTTTCTACAAAGTCTCGAAATAACTTTCCCCTTGACAGTCACACTGCTTACATCAACACACAGCTTACGTAAGCCGCAGATATTGCACAGCAGCGTTTAACGAGGTGTAGGGATTCCTTATATTTGGTACCAGCAAAGTTCAATACAAGGAGCCCCCGGGGAAAGTTAAAAAGCCAGATTGGCAGGGATGTCCACCCTCCTAATGGGCGAGCCACCCATAATAAATAGCGTAAGTTTGTATTCCAGTTACGGAATAAATGACAAATTCGTAGATAATTTGTATTTTTCCTAACGATACGAACCTTTAGCTATGTATACAAACTTACCCTCCGACCTGTCCCCCTTTTAAAGTCCCACCTCCAAGCAAAGTAAGCTAAATCACAGGCGTGTGAGTGGGAGCGGTAACAAGCTACCCCCACCCATTACCCACTGATAACAAGTGGGATGAGTAATTAACCCTCGCTAAAATTTTAATGGCTCGTCCTTTCAGTTTCACGTAAGTAATACCACTAATAAATAGCTAAACGTCTCTATCATTAGGATAAATACAGACTCTACGAATGTGTCATAATTATTTTCATTTTGAACACATTGACTTGCATTATTATAGAAGCTACTGTTACCAGAACAATACTAGATGCAGTTGTAATTGAATCATTTGGGGAAATTGAAGGACTGTGCCCCTCATATTTTCTTTTCTATTTTGAGCAATACTATCTGACAGACCACGACTTAAATTTTATGCAATCACTATACTATAATAATGGATCCCTAATCATTAGCATTATTAATTGCTAGGCTACAACCCTATTTAGACAAGCACAATGCTATAAGCTCAGGGGCTCCAACAGGAAAAAAAAAAAACCGAGTGAGGAAAGGAAACAAAGAAACAATAAGTTTTAAGAACAATAATATTAAAATAAATATTTCCTATTTAAACTATAAAAACATTAACAAAACAAGAGAAACAGAAATCAAATATAATAGTTGCCTGATTCTACCCTCAAGCAAGAAAACTCTAACCCAATGCAGTGGAAGACCATGGTACAGAGGTTATGACACTACCCAAGACTAGAGACCAATGGTTTGATTTTGGAGTGTCCCTTTCCTAGAAGAGGCGCCCACCACATCTAAAGAGTCCCCTCCCCTTACCAAAAGCAAAGTGGCCACTGAACAATTACAGTGCAGTAACCCCTTGGTGAAGAAGATTGATTGGTAATGTCAGTGTAGTCAGGTGTATGAAGAAAGAGGAGAATATGTGAAGAATATGCCAGACTATTCGGTGTGTGTGTGTGTGTGTGTGTGTGTGTGTGTGTAGGTAAAGTGAAAAAAGAACCGTAACCAGAGAGAAGGATTCCATGTAGTAATGTTCTCTTGATACAGAACTAACTAGAATTAGTGCATGGTGCAAGTTATGGGGCATGAAGATGAATCCTAACAAAATTCAAAGTATGATTGTAAGTAGGTCAAAGACTGCTGCTCCTCAACATCGGGATCTCAGCATTGATAATGTTTTTTGAACACTTTTATGAAGACTCCATAAACGCAGTAAAATTGTCGACAGCATTCTTACTCTTCCAAGTACCAAACAAGGATTTAGAGTTTCTTTCGAAAAGGGGGAGGTGGTAGGAAGGGTTGAATCTGTGTTTGCATACCTATCCAAAGAGTTAACCATCATTTTTATATATCGCGATAGCTTTAGAAATCTTAGTTAGGATGGGGGCGGGGATACAATTTGACTCTGGGTCCACTACATACTCACCGTATCTCAATATTTGCAAAAAACAGTTGACTAAGTGACCTAGCAACATTTCCTATATGGTCATGTGACGGAACTTTCAAGATTGCGCCTATTCAGTGGGTGCAGCTGTTCTGTATTCATGCCCAAATTTGAGAACGTAGTTTTCCATGACTATATGGTTTATTATCAATTAAATAAAAGAACTACATATCAGCGATTATTTACGCAGGTGAAAATTATACAACTTTTGGTTAATACAAGTGAACTGGTGGTAGTCTTTGAAACTGCCATTCATAGAGCATTCAATTCTGTCTTTTCAAATTGCTCAATAGTAGGTTGTATGGTGAATTTTTGACAATCATTGTATCGGAAATTTACGGATATAGGATTACGATAAAAATAAAATACCGAATCTGAATTCTGCTCGAAAATAAGGCACTTTTCGGCATTGGCCTTCCTTCCAGTAGCTGGTGTTGAGGAAGCAGGAAGCCTATGATGATCTTATAGATGATGACGACATTCCTGGAGATTTTATTAGTTACTTTGATGTAAACAACATGGTCGTGGAACTAGGAGAAGAAGAGAAGACCTGTTTTTTTTTTTTCCATGGAGTTATGGAATGATAACGATAGAGTTGTCAACAACTTGCCAAAAACAAATAACGGTTATGAAGGATACCATTCGTCCTTAAAATTTTCTATAGGCTCAATTCCTCCAATTATTTGGCGGCTAATAAAAAGTTTGAAGAATGATACTTGCTTAATTTAAACCAAGATAGCTCAAATTCCTCGTTGGGATACATTACACACACACTGCACACGCACACACACACACACACACACACATATATATATATATATATATATATATATATATATATGTGTGTGTGTGTGTGTGTATATATATATATATATATATATATATAAATGATTCAAATTGAAAAAACACTTAGGGACTGGTTGCTAACAACCTTCACTCTTTCAAGGTATCAAATATTTTTCAGAATTTTTTTTTTTTTTAGATGTAAATCAGTGCAATAAATATTTTTCCTTTGTATTTTAGATCTAATAATCTGCGATAAGTATTGAAAACATTTTTTGTTTTTATACAAAGTTTTTCTATTACTGTATAAAACTCCAACAAATTCGCTGAGAAAGTCTGACGAAATTAATATATACACAAAATGAACTAGGTATGATTGTGTGACATACGGTTGGTACATGGTTCCTCCGCTAAAAATTACATACTGTACATGTTGAATAGGACGCCCTTATCTAGAGAGGTGAACTGTAGGTGGGTCATCTGGCAGGAGATAAGTAGGTTTTAGACGATCAATGGAGATCCAGTCTTCTTTGCCACGAATGTATAGTAGGAATGCTTTCGGACTGCATCGGATCACAAGGAAAGGGCCCATGTAAGGGGGCGTTAGCAGTGGCTTGCTAGTATCTTTGCGCAGGAAGACGTGCGTTGCAGAGTGCAAGTCTGTCGATATGTGATGCTTCGCTGGGGGATTGTAAGTCTGGCGGCATGGAGTAAATTTTCCCACGGACGTGACATATGTGCTGGAGATCGTCGGGGGATGTTGTAGAATGAAAAAATTCGGCAGGGATGACCAACGGGTCGCCATACGCCATTTCAGCTGCCGAGACGTCGAGGGCGTCTTTAGGAGTGGTCCTTAGTCTCAGGAGGACACAGGGAAGCTGAGTAAACCATTTGGAATCCTTGCAGCGGGACATCAAAGTTGCTTTGAGGGTGCGATTGAGAACGTTCAAACATTCCATTGGCAGCGGGGTTGTAGGCTGTTGTCTGATGTAGGATGATGCCCAGGAGATTCGCTAATGATGTCCACAATTGAGAGGTGAAAGTGGTACCCCTGTCAGAAGTAATATGCTCAGGGATACCAAATCTTGCAATCCATCCTGAGGGTAAGGCAGATGTACATGAGGGGGACGTTGCAGTTTCCATGGGAATGGCTTCAGGCCAGTAAGTGGAGCGATCGATGACGGTAAACAGGTAACGATGTCCTTGTGATGTGGGTAGGGGGCCTAAAACGTCAACGTAAATGTGTGCGAAACGACGCTGAGGTTGAGGAAAGGTGCCCACTCCTGAATCCGTGTGTCGATGTACTTTGGAAGTTTGGTAAGAAGTACAGGCGCGGACCCAATCATTAGCATCGTTAGAAATGTCGTGTCAAATGAACTTCGTCTTCAGCACCTGTGCAGTAGAACAGCACGAGGGATGTGAAAGGCCATGAATGAAATCAAACACCTGCCGGCGCATGGGAGCAGGAATCCTTGGCCGCGGTCTACCAGTACTGACGTTATAGAGGAGGGTGGTGTTGGAGTCTTCGAGGGGGAAGTCTTCCCAACGGAGGGACGTGCAGGATGTGCAACATTCTTGATACTCTGGATCCTGTCGTGGGGCTTCAGCCAGGGCGTTGTAATCCAATCCCAGTTGAATGGCAGCCAACATGTTTCTTGACAGGGCATCGGCAACGGGATTTATTTTCCCAGGGATGTATTGAAGGGTGCAATTGTATTCAGCCACGGTGGAGAGCTGTTACCGTTGACGGGCGGACCAGGCATCAGACTGTCGAGTGAAGGCGTGCACCAGAGGTATGTGGTCTGTGCGAATGACAAAGGGAGTACCTTCTAAGAAATGGTAAAAGTGACGGACAGCCAAGTGCACCGCCAGCAGTAGGCGATCAAAGGTAGAATAACCCAATTCTGCCTTGGATTCTGCTGAAGAAGGCCAATGGGCGGGGCAAGCCGTTGACCACCTGCTCGAGTACTGCACCAATAAGGACGTCGCTGGCATCGGTGGAGAGAAGGAAAGGGGCGTGTGGGATAGGAAAAGTGAGAGCCGCAGCGGTTGATAGGGCCTTCTTCGCATTGCAGAAGGCCGCTTCTTTAAGGGGACCCCACTTCAGGTCCTTTGTCTTGCTCTTGAGGGAGGCGTAGAGGGGAGCAAGAGGGGCGGCAATGGCTGGCAGAAAACGGTGATAATAGTTGATCATGCCCAAGAATTCCTGTAGAGCTTTGATGTCGAGGGCATAGGGAAGTCCTGAACGGCTGCTACCTTCTCAGGGAGGGGATGGACTCCTTCAGGAGTGATGCGGTGCCCTAAGAACGACACTTCGTTGGCGCCAAAGGTACACTTGTCGTACTGGACTACAAGTCCGTTTTGTTGCAGGCGGTCGAGCACGATGCGCAGGTGTTGGAGGTGTTCCTCTTTTGGGGAGGAGAGCACAAGTATGTCGTCCACTTAACATACACAGAAGGGGAGGTCCCCTAAGATGCCATCCATGAGACGTTGAAACGTGGCCCCAGCATTACGAAGACCTAAACAGGAGTAATTGAAGGTGTATGTACCAAACGGAGTGGTGATGGCGGATATCTTTTGGGTTCATAGGCACCTGATAATACCCCTTCAGGAGGTCGAGCGTAGAGAAAACCTTCGCTTTGTGCAGGTAGGAGGTCACGTCGGCAATGTTTGGGAGAGGATAGTGATCCAGTTCTGTTTGCATGTTCAGGCGCCTGTAATCCCCGCACGGACGGAGGGAGGTGTCTTTCTTCAGAACGATGTGTAAGGGTGACGATCATGGACAGGAGGCCTTTCGGCAAAGGCCCATTTTCTTCATTTCGGCGAACGTCTGTTTGGCGGCTGCCAATTATTCTAGTGCCAGACGTCTGAATTTTGCGAAGAGGGGGGGTCCCGTCGTCTTGATATGGTGATAAATGCCGTGCTTGGCAGGAGCCATGGGCCTTTGGCGAAGTTCTGGACGGAAAACTTCCGGGTACGACGTGAGGAGGTGGGCGTAGGCATCCGTGTGTGCGCTGATGTGGAGAGCGAGGCTAGAGGGGGCAGGTTGAAGAGGTGTCGACAAGTACGAGTATGCGTTGACCAATCGTCGGTGGGCGACATCGACCAGAGGGTGGAAATGAGAGAGGAAATCCACACCGAGGATTGGCAGTGTGACGTCAGCAACGAGAAACATCTAATTAGATTTACCGTTTCCGAACGATAATGTGAGGTTCACGTAACCGTAGGTGGGTATCGCAGATCCATTGGCAGCTACCAAGCGGACGTCGGCAGACGTAGACAGACTACGTCGTGTCCTGAAGAGTTCCCTTGGCAAAAGAGAACGACAAGCACCCGCGTCTACCAAAAAATCGCACGCTCATTTCTGCATCATGTAAAAAGAAAAGATTAGAAACATGAGATGCTACCGCCACGAGCGATGGCCAACTTACACGTTTTTTGGCCACTGACAATCCTTGGCACATTTCTTCGCGGTTGCCCTGAATCTGAAGTGGTAGTAGCAAAACTGCGGCGGATGGGAGGTATTAAGTGGCTGTAGAAATTGTTGGTTGGGGCTCGAGCGAGTGATGGGAGGTGGGTGGCTTTGTCGCCGCTTCGGCACGTCACAGGGTTGGCGTGTATGTCCCACGGCATTCACGTCAGCTTCGGTTGACGTTGAATAGGTGTCCTCTTCGTCAGGGGTGGAGGCGTTGATGGAGGTCTTGAGGTGGCTGTCCATAAGGGCGTCGGCTTTGGTTATCAAGTCCTTTATGGGTAAACTATCGACATCGGGTATGGCAGCGAGTATAGGTCCGGGGTAAACGGCATATCCAAAGGGCACGAAGTAGGTTCACCTCACGAAGAGAGCCGTCTGCGGCAGGTTGCAGGCGAGTGATACTGGTCCCCCAACGGTTGTTGCGAGAGCTGAAAAAGCTTTGCTATACGGGCGCCTGGCGACGGCAAGTACTGCAGCAGAAGGTATGTTTTGAGGGCGTCACACGCTATTGGGGTGTTTCCTTGTTCATAAAGCCAGTCGGATATTTCCGGGAAGGTGTCCTCGGGTATCGCCATGAGAACATAATCTGCTTTGGTAGTTGAGCGAGTCACCCCCTTGATGCGAAACTGGACTTCTGCGCGCTGATACCAAGAAAACGCCTCTCCGCTGGCGAATGATGAAAGTTTCAATGGAGGAATCGCAGCAATAACTTCCGTAGAGTCCGTCA
This sequence comes from Palaemon carinicauda, assembly GCF_036898095.1. NCBI lineage: Eukaryota > Metazoa > Arthropoda > Malacostraca > Decapoda > Palaemonidae > Palaemon > Palaemon carinicauda. The sequence continues at coordinate 63,290,709 of NC_090730.1, forward strand.
TAGTACCAGCGATGGAGGGGCGAGGGGGTCTGGAAGGAAGGAAGAACAAGTCGACTTTCGGGCTCACCAATGTGCCGGGCCGAGAGAAGGTTGTGACTCAAAGACAGGATGAAAGCAACTGAGTGAGTTCATTATAGAATACTCTCCCTTATATACAAAAGTTCAAAAGCAACAAGAAATTTCGTGTTCAAAACAGACTCCGTTACCGATGAGAAAAACAGACATATTTATTCAGGCTCCTTTTAGTGCTAGGGAAGAGCGAAGATACAAGCATAATATATACACAAAATGAACTATGTATGATCGTGTGACACACGGTTGGTACAAAATGCTCATAGTTCACTGGGAGACTAGTGTTACACATAAGGACGGTCAACCGGAAAACGAATGAACAAGTTTTTTACTCGCGAAATATATTTCATCTCTCTCTCTCTCCCTCTCTCTCTCTCTCTCTCTCTCTCTCCTCTCTCTCTCTCTCTCTCTCTCTCTCTTGTTCAAATTCCTGAACAAGTTATGCAAACGTTGTGCATCTTACATGAGAACTTTTTTACAGGCATCGGTATCCTAATGCTTCTCCTTTTACAATTCATGCAGATATTTTTGAAAGTAAGTATTTAGCTATTTATTTTTGCAAATAAATTGATATAATTATTAGTTTTTATTTTTTATACATTGGTGACTCTTTCCTAATGTAGAGCAGTTGATGCTTTATTTTACCATTATGAGTGCGACTGCATTAAGGCCATTCATAAATTATAAAGAAAAAACCATGATAATTCATTGTCATTATTAAGCCTACTTTGCTGCTTGTATTGTTTTCGTTGTTTTTGGGCTTACCGACTGTCGTGGACTTTGACTCGTGCTGAGCCCACGTTTTTACACGGCTTCATTTTTAAACACACACACACACACACACACACACACACACACATATATATATATATATATATATATATATATATATATATATATATATATATATATATATATATATATATATATATATATATATATATATATATATATATCATGATTGGGATTAAATCTTAGATTTCACATGGTAGGAAAGGTTCAACAATGCAAGCAAGATCTATAAAAATTCGGAACCTATTTACCGTTGCCACCTGCCAACCAATTTGACACAACTACCCGACCCAGCAGCAGAGGAAGTTGACAACACTTAAATAGACTTTCCTACTGAGAAGTTACACGGAAAATATCAACCCAGACGTTTGTGTGCAAAAGCAATAGATTTCTACCCCACATTTGAATTGAACCCTGGATTCTTACGATTACATACAAGGCTTATAAAAGGTATCTAAAAGATGAGTTCATAAAAAAATGTTTGTGGAAGAAGCATCAAAGTAAGAAAGCAAAATAAAATTACGCTTTTACGTAAAGACAGACGTTTCGAAAAGATCGCTAATGAAACGACATATACGATTTTCATTCATTAAATTTCTGATGGTGACACTATCAAAATAAAATTAGTTTCATTGATTAATATTTCATCCTGCATATGCCTTTTATCTACTACCCAGTTCAGCGATTAACATTCAACGATCGTGATATCTGAATCAACTGTCCAATTATAAACGCAATCACATTCATTACGACGTGATAACAAAAATCTGATAATTCTACGTTTTACCAAAATACCGTTCATTGGAAATGCATGCATTCATATATCCAATTTAGCTGCAATAACCACTAATAAACTGATGCGTCATATCCTAAATAATGGTATTAATTGTGTCACTTAGAATCACTCTTGTCTGGTAAAGGATGTTATTGTAAACGGCTGGTCGAAACCCTAATGACAAGACGCTTCTTTTTCTACTTCCTTGTTCCCTCTGCTCTCCTCATTTATAGCCACCTTTTCCTTAGTCCAGCTTTATCTAGCATATTTCCTTTTCCTTTTCTTTCTTTCTTTTTTCTTTCTATCTTTTTTTTCTTTACCTCTGCCTCTTTATGACATCTTTTTCTTCTATTATAAATAACAAGACATAAACCTAATGATTTTGTTCTTTCTCTTTCGTTTTCGTATCAGACTAAACCACTTGAAGAAAGATTTCCTCGTTTCTTTGACCAAGGAAGAGAAAATACGAGTCATCATCATCATTGGCAAATGAGAAATAGTGAAAAAAAATGAAAAGATGAAAGCCAAAACACAAATAGATTTTTGTGAATGACGACACTCGTTAGTGGGTAAATCATCTATTTGAAAGCCAATGTTGGGATACAGCTTTTGTTTTTTAGTTCAAAAAGGAAAGATACAGATGCCATGAATGACCTTCTTTTAAACTTCTCGTAATGATGTGGGAATGTTTTGAATATATTTTTTTTGTATTTTGTTCATATTTAGATGAAAATAGACAGTTCAATCGATGGACAAAATCTGCTGAGAGATAAGTATGGATAATTATGGACAAGACGACATCGAGTTTTGATTATAAGCTGATTCGCTCTTGTTTATACTATCATAATAGTTTCCGTTTTACATTATTTTTTTCTGATGACTATCAGATGTGTGACAAAAAGTAAGAAAAATATTGAAAAAAAAAAAAATATTCAATGTCTATGTAGTAAATCGGCAAAATCTTCTTCCATCAGTCTTGGTGACTTGGCTATTATACAATCCCTTTATTTCTTCAGGTTCGATATTGTAATTCTTTTAAGTCGTCTATCTCTGGCTATAATTTTTAAGGATAATAACATACGGCTCCATTACATGAGGATACTAAGAAACAGCAAGCAAAGGGAAAGTATAAATATCTGTCATTAATTCTTCTCCAGGTAAACTGACGCAGCCACCTATCATGTCTAGAACTATACTGTATGTATCGGAGAAATCTCCAGGAGATATTCTTGAATATCAGATGAGAGAGAGAGAGAGAGAGAGAGAGAGAGAGAGAGAGAGAGAGAGAGAGAGAGAGAGAGAGAGAGAGAGAGAGGGGGGCGGGGGGCTGGAATCCATGTATAACTAAGATGATCTGTCTGAAACAAGGAAATATATCTAAAATTATGGATGTTAATGACATTCAGAGGAGCTATTGCACTGACAAAATTTGAGGCGTACATCTTCAAATAGACATATCATTTTCACCCTGATTGACTTCGTTCGCCTCACGTAGCTTCCTTTGTTCTTATTTTGTTTGATGTTTGGTTAAAAATATACATTTTGGACTTTGCCTACCACATTGAAAACTCTTAACCAGATACATGACCGAGATTAAAAACTATTTCACGTTGTTGTGGTTTTAACTTTTTGCTTAGAGGAACGTTTTGCAATATTGTTTGGTGTATATATATATATATATATATATATATATATATATATATATATATATATATATATATATATATATATATATATATATATATATATATATATATAAAAGTATATATATATACATATATATATATATATATATATATATATATATATATATATATATATATATATATATATATATATATATATATATATATATATATATATATATATATATATATATATATATATATATATATGTAATATTATGGCTCCCAGGTCAGGGCACGAAAAATATATTATAAAATGATCCTGTGTCTGGGAACCAAACATATAATATATATATTACAGCTGGCAAGCTATACGACCTCACGAGTTCCAAACTCACCTGTTTGTTTTTACATTAAATCTGTTACACTTGGTAATATTAATACCCAAACTCTGAGACAGTTATATAACTCCCAGACAGGAATATATAAAACATTGAATATCAAAAGGTCTCTTGAATACACTCAAAACAAAACTGGGAAATTATTCTAAAGACTTATTCAAACAACTCTTACTACGATTCATCAACAGGGGTACGAGCGAATACTAGTTTAAACACTGGTGATTGGAATAATACACTCTTCACAACAATAAATATATTCTATATAAATTACAACACGTTGAAAGAATTCACATAAGAAAATAAATCACTCGAAATATTAAGTCTGAACAAAATTTAGATTAAGACAAAAATGTTACGATCTAGAAATTGTAAAATTACTTGAGTGAGAATATTATATCTAAATAAACATAAGACTAAGACAAAAGAAATAATACTTATAAAAATTATACAGGCACTTGTTTCACTTGAAATTAAATGTGAATACAATATTTAAGTTTGATATTTAATGAAAATAGATAACCAGATCAAAACACAAATACCTTTCGCCTTACTACAGGGCTAGTTACAAAAACTTTACATAATGCCAACTTTGGGGCACAGAGTCACTTAGGAGAGGACACAGTATAGACACTTTGGCTAGTTTTACTCCTCTATGCAACCCCTGGGTTGCCTTTATATGAAACTTAGCTACTTTCAGAATGTTCCAGGTCTGAGCGAGATCTGGAAGCGTGATATTGGCCAAAGGGCATCAGAGTTATCAAGTAGTGCTCTCTCAACCATGTACTCACGCAACACGAGACGGCTCTCTCTCTAAGCTAGCCCTGCCCACCCTTTGTCCTCAAAACAAAAAAAAGATAAGAACTAACACCTGGGTCCTTAAGAACCTTTTAAAGCACATGGCATATAATAAGAATTACGTACTTTCTCTCAAACATGACACAATACCTCATGAAAATATAAGATGCATTACATAAGCCCTTGTTCATATCTTGTATGGGTTACATAACACTCTCAAACAGTTATGTAAGACTTTGTAACAAAAATACGTGAAATAAAAAGTTAATTCTTAAAAAATAACGTAAATTCACATATACTGACTTGAATGAAGAATCCAATGAAATTAACGACAAAAATCTTACATAAATATATACAAATAATAAATCTACAGGAGAGCAACTCATCTTACGAGCTGGCTATTCATCTCTTCAATACACAAATGAAATATATAAATAAATCATGAATAAACTATTGTATTTAGTCTACACTAGACCAGTTTCGTGAGATAGCCCTCTCCTTCACAAAGATTATTTATTCTGGGCCTGAATTCATCGATTCAGCCCGAGATAGATAATCTACAACCCGTTATCTTTACCTGATATATGTTTTACATTAATACAATATGGTTGAAAACATAATGACCACCTAGTTAACCTTTGATTTTTATTTTTCATCTTATTCACAAAAGTTAAAGGATTATGATTCGAATACACTGTAATCTCTTCATTTTGTGGGTAGTCGATTTACGTAAATTCCAACCTCCTTATCACTGTGACTAACGCTAATAGTTCCTTTTCAACTGTCGAGTAGGCTTGTTGCTGCTTTTTCAGCTTCGACATCATAAAACAAACAGGGTGAAGAATTCCTTCCTAATCTTCTTGCAATAAGTCAGCTCCAATCCCGTTATCCAATGTATCCACTTTGATAAGGAATTTCTCAGTGAAATCTGGTGCTTGAAGTATCGGTTTCAAAGATGATATGGTGTTCCTTAGATTTTTCCTTTTTCCTGGTATCTCGATAACGTAGGTTCGCTCACTGCTCTTTTCCAAAATCCGGAATGATTCTTGAAACTCGTTGGCTAGAGAAAATCTCCTTATCGGGGAGTAGACCAACACCTGCCATCCTGCCACAACCTATCTGTTTGTACTCTTCATACCAACCTTTTCTTCATTCATCCTCGACTCGTTTCCCCGCCTTCTAAGAAAAATTTCCTAACTCGCCGATAAATTTCCTTAAATCCTTGACATATTCTCCATCTGTTTCCTCTCGGTCCTTTCATTTTTCTATTAACATTTTAATCGGTCTTTGTACTTCTCGTCGAAATACAATTTCATTCGAGCTACATCTCATGCTTTCTTAATAAGCATTACATACTTCAATAACATCAAAGGTAGTCCGATGTCCCATTCATTCCCCGTTTCGTTGCCGAACTTCATTAGCATATTTTTCAAAGTTCAATGAAACCTCTCCAGTGCACCTTGGGTCTCCGGAGGATAACCAGTTGATAATTGTTGCTTCATATCCAACAGTTTCATTACGGCCTGAATTAATTTTGACGTGAAATTCGTTTCTTGGTCACTTTGAATGGTATCCGGAATAACAGACTTAGTAAAAAAGTCCAGTAACTTCTCGGCGATTACTTTGGCATTGATGTTCCTGACGGGTATGATTTCTGGGTATCTCGCCACTAGACACATAAAGGGTACATATATTCGTGACCTTTTTTCGTCCTTGGTAAAGGTCCCACAATGTCGATCATTACCTTGCTGAAGGGTTCTCCTCGCACTTATATCAGGTGTAAGGGAGCTTTCTTAATGTACTCGTTTGGCTCTCCAGCCATCTGATATATGTGACATGCACGGCAAAACTGGCTCAGATCCTTATGCATGAGAGGCCACTAAATGTGTTTCATAATCTTCTCTGTCGCCTTCCTTATCCCCAAATGTCCCGTCTCGTGCGGTCCAGCGGACACCTATCTTCTCAATGGTGTGGGAATTAATATCTGATGATATATTCCCCATTCAGCACTCTCAGGGATATCGGCATGTCTCTTCTTACTCATAAGCAACCCATCCTTAAGATAGTAACAGATCGGAGACTGCTGTGCCTCCGTCTCGTCCACTACACGGTATAATAATTCTGTTAACGTTGCATCCTTCCGTTGCAATCCTATCAGCCTTTTCCTACTCACTTGTCCTTCTTCTAACACTGAGTTTTCTATATCTTCCAGGTCCATTTCTTTTTTGTTATCTTATCCACTCGTCGGTTGTTCCTCTTCCCTCAGGTTAACTCGGAAGTTCTGCTCTTGCGTACTTTCAAGGGAATCCTCTTCTTCAGAAAACAAATCCTCCAAGTTCATCGCTCATTTGATTTCTTTTTTTTTCAGCAGCCCCTTTCTTTGTCATACTCCTAGTCGTCACACAACTACGAAGCAGATGTGGGTAATCCTTCTCGAGTTCAGTCTTTGGACTATACTTCAATGGTTTCTCCATTGCAATGGGAAAAGGCCCAAATGGCGCTCCACCAACTTCATTACCCAGCAGGACGTGTACTCCTTTGACAGCTAATGAATCCTTTACCACAAAATCAAAATTACCTGTCACCAACTCGCAGGACAGTTTCAAACGGCTAGTAGATACTGTTCCACCAACGGGTGTACTCCTCGTACCACCACACTATGCTTACAACTTGTGTCGCGCAATATCCTGACAAGGTTCTCTTACTCCCGTCTATTGGTGCTAACATACTTTCATAAATGTATGGTTTACAGGTATCCACGCTGTTTGGGTTTGTACTATTGGTCATGTAAACGTTGGCTGGTTTACTTTCCTCTTCGACCTTTCCCAATAATTTTTTTGTCTTCTCATTTTGTGAAGTTGAATTATCCTTAATCACTCAGGCAACTGCTTTCTGTTGGTTTGACCAACATTCCTTACTGATATGGCCTCTCTTGCCACACTTAAAACAAACAATAACACTTAGGCTGAACAACCGTTGAAACTTCATGCCCGAGGAGGCTATAGGACTGATTGATATAATCTTCACTCAGCGAAGCAGCTTTATCAAGTTTCTTCACCTCTCTCTCTCAAGTACGTTCGAATATGTTCAGGAATTCCTTGTAGATACTGTTCTAGTATTATCATTTCTTTTAAAACAGCCATCTCCCTCATGTTAGCAGCCTCTGTTCATCTCTTGAAACATCGTCGTACCTTATAAGCGTAATCCAGGAAAGTCATTTTCTCGTTGTTCCTAAAACTTCGGAACCTTTCATTACAATATTCAGGGGTCATCTTATACACTTGCAGCACACTCCTTTTTACTTCTTGATATTCCTTTTTCTGGTCGTGAGATAAGAATAAATAAACACTGCGGCCCTTCCCAATCAATACACTCTGCAATAACACAGACCATTTATCTTCTGGTTATTTCATCATCGATGGGACTATTTCAAAAGGATCGAAAATCGTCTGGAGACTGTTCTGTGAAGCTTAGAATTAACCTTTGGACATCCGACACATTAAACACGGGCTCGTGCTTAGCAGGGGTCACCTCTGTCAGCGTTGTCGACTGTGCACAGGCATTCAACTGCTCCAACTCCCGTGCATGCAGTGCAATCTCTCTTTCCTCTTCCCTCTCTTTTTCTTCTCATTCCCTTTCTTTCTCTTCCATTCTCCTTGCATGCCTTGCAACTTTTCTCTCTTCTTCTTCTCAACTTGCTTCCATTTCCTTCTCTTCTTCTTGTCATCTTGCTTCCATTTCCTTCTCTCTTTCTTCCTGTCTTGCTTCCATTCTTCTCGCGCATCGTTTTACTTCTCTCTCTTCCTCTTCTTCTCGTCTTGCTTCCATTTCTTCCCATTTACTCTCTCTTTCTTCTCGTTCTGCCATCATCTTCCACTTAAGCAAATATTCCTCCATTGCAATTCGTCGAATCTCAGCCTCAATATCCCTATCTGCTTTCATCTTCAGTTTGTGGGTCAACTGGTCGTTGCTTCTTTGAAAATTCTTCCTCAGCATTCTCCAACAGTTCACGAGCTGTTACAATATTTGGTTCCGACTACTTTCCTGAATTTATCAACGCTTCTAAGGCTAGACACTTGATTTGGGCTTTAATCATTCCATTCGTAGCTGGGCCACCACATACCATTAAAATAGATAGCCACTGAGCTATATATATATATATATATATATATATATATATATATATATATATATATATATATATATATATATATATAAATTTATATATATTTATATATATATATATATATACATATATATATATATATATATATATATATATATATATATATATATATATATATATATATATATATATATATATACATATATATATATATATATATATATATATATATATAGATATATAGATATATATATATATATATATATATATATATATATATATATATATATATATATATATATATATATATATATATATATATATATGTGTGTGAATATATATATATATATATATATATATATATATATATATATATATATATATATATATATATATATATATATATATATATATATATATATATATATATATATATATATCCTAATTCTTGTATTAACATATGTGTTTTACGCTAAGGTAAATGAACTCTATAATCATGAGAATTCCACAAATCTAACTATTGAGCATGTTGTTGTAGCAAGATTTCATTTTGCTTTCGAGGGGAGTTAGTTGCCTTTG
>NC_090730.1:63302373-63304873 GCF_036898095.1 Palaemon carinicauda
TTTTTCAATGAATGAAGAGAAAGTCACAAAGGAATGGATTCACTAGAAAAGTATTTTTCATCGACTAAGAGAAACCACAGAGGAATGAATTCACTGGAAAAGTTTTTTTTTCATCAACTAAGAGACAGTCACAAAGGAATGGATTCACTAGAAAGTTTTTCATCAACTAAGAGAAAGTCACAAAGGAATGGATTCATTAGAAAGGTTTTTTTTTTTTTTAATGACCAAGAGAAACCCACAAAGGAGTGGATTCACTAGAAAACTGTGGCTCATTGACTAAGAGAAAGTCACAAAGGAATGGATTCACCAGAAAGGTTTTTTCATCAACTAAGAGAAAGTCACACAGGAATGGCTTCGCTAGAAAAGTGTTTTTCAATGAATGAAGAAAAAGTCACAAAGGAATGGATTCACTAGAAAAGTATTTACATTGACTAAGAGAAAGCTACAAAGGAATGGATTCACTAGAAAGGTTTTTTTTATCAACTAAGAGAAAGTCACAAAGGAATGGATTCACTAGAAAGGTTTTTTCATCAACTAAAAGAAAGTCACAAAGGAATGGATTCCCTAGAAAGGTTTTTTCATTGACAAAGAGAAAGTTACTAAGAAATGGATTCACTAGAAAATTATTTTTCATTGACTAAGAGAAAGTTGCAAAGGGATGGATTCGCCAAAAAAGTATTTTTCATTGACTAAGAGAAAGTCACTAAGAAATGGATTAACTAGAAAAGTGTTTTTCATTGAATAAAGAGAAAACCACAAAGGATTGGATTCACTAGAAAAGTATTTTTCATTGACTAAGAGAAAGTCACAAAGGAATGGGTTCCCTAGAAAGGTTTTTTTTCATTGACAAAGAGAAAGTTACAAAGGAATGGATTCACTAAAAAAGTGTTGTTCATTGACTAGGAGAAACTCATAAAAAATGGATTCATTAGAAAATGGGTTTTTAATGAATTAGAGAAAGTAAAAAAAGAATGGATTAACTAGAAAACCATTTTTCATTGACTAAGAGGAAAACACAAAGGAATGGATACGTTAGAAAAGTATTTTTCATTGACTAAGCTAAAATCCCAAGGGAATGGACTTACCAGAAAGGTATTGTTCATTGACCAAGAGAAAGTCACAAATGAATGAATATACTAGAGGAGTGTTTTTCATTGACTAAAAGAAAGTCACAAAGGAATGGATTCACTAGAAAAGTATATTTCATTGACTGAGAGAAAGTCAAAATGAAATGGAGTCATTATCCAAGTATTTTTCATTGACTGAAAATCACACAGGATTGGAATAACTAGAAAAGTGTTTTTCATTGCCTAAGAGAAAGTCACAAAAGAATGGATTCACTAGAAAAGGATCATCCACGAAGAGAAATTCACAAAGGAATGGAATAACTAGAAAAGTTTTTCTCATTGACTAAGAGAAAGTTAAAAAAAGAAATGGATTCACCAGAAAAGTAATTTTCCATTGGCTGAGAAAAAGTCGCAAAGGAATGGATTAGTATTTTTCAATGACTAAGAGAAAGTCACAAAGGATTGAATTCACTAGAAAAGCGTTTTTTATTGACAAAGAGAAAGTCACAATAGAATGGATTAACTAGAAAAGCATTTTCCATAGACTGAGATAAAGTCACATAGGAATTAATTTCCTAGAAAAGTATTTTCCATAGACTAAGATAAAGTCACAAAGGAAGGGATTCACTGGAAATTTTTATTTTTTCATTGACTAAGAGAAAATTACAAAGGAATTTATTCACTAGAAATACAATACAATTACTTATGAAGGGAGAAACGGTGTTGGTAATACTGGTGGTGCTTTGAGAATTTTATAGCTCAATATTTCTTAAAAGTGAATTGCTCTAAATATGATTACAATCAAGTTTAGAGCCTTTCTTTCTGACACAATTCACTTTAACAGGGTACACAATCTAACTTTTCCCCGTCACATTTCAAAAGTTATTTCATAAGTCAAAGCTCAGATCTTCATAGTGAAACTGCACAACACGAATGAACTTAGTCCGTTTCCCGTTCATTTCTTATTTCTTTAATTTAGGAACTTCCTTTTGCGCCTAAATATTCACCCGTGCAAACATCCTTCGAGGAAGTTGTGAGAATTCCAGCATGAAAACTCAACAATGAGATACAATTTGCTTCTTCCGGCAGCTCCTTTCATTCTGATTTCCATTGGGAACACAAAAGAACAAATTTGTGCTCCGAAGTATATTCATGAGCAGATCATTAAGGAGTTGGCGATGTCTTTGGAATGACATGAAAAAAATTCGTGTGCCATTATTGCACTCATTAAAGTGTATAAGTTTCCTCCTACTTTATTATTCCATATCATACATCTACAAATTGTAATTTGACACTCGGTTTTCACTAGGCTCTTTTTGTCCTTGTGTTTCCAACGGAATAATTGTGGAAAATTAGATTAGGATTGGTGAGACTTTTGACGTTACCTTTTTGCTTTATCTTCCAGACAATTAAGATGCGGAAACGCAATAAAA
>NC_090730.1:63309873-63347373 GCF_036898095.1 Palaemon carinicauda
ATATATATATATATATATATATATATATATATATATATATATATATATATATATATAGTATATATATATAAATTTATATGTATATATATATGTATATATACTATATATATAAATTTATATGTATATATATATATATATATATATATATATATATATATATATATCTATATCTATATATATATATATATATATATATATATATATATATATATATATATATATATATGTATATATATATATATATATATATATATATATATATATATATATATATATATATATATATATATATATATATATATATATATATATATATATATTACAAGAAGTCATTCTTTCATTTCATCCAAAATCCCTTGAGATTAAATAAGCTCACAGCCAGGGATACGTTTTCATATCAATTTCTCGTATATGAAGAGAATTAATGGAATCTTGAAAAGGTACTTTCACTAGTAAATGTTATGTGACACTTATTACCCTAAGGATCAGAGATATGGTCAAAATACACATGGTTAGCTGAATTATGGGAATTTGAGGAGATATGGTTATAAATCTTACCCTACTTTGTTATTATCTTTTACGGTTTGGTGACTAGTATCACTCCTTCAGGTCAATATATCGGTTTTTAAAACACTAAATGCCTGGCAAAATTCATTCCAGCAATTTTACCGTTTTTAGGGAAAAATTTTAATATTGTTTACAAAGGTAATCAACTCCCAAATTTTACTGAACACCACAAATCTTCTGTTTTTGGAAACGTTCTGTTTTTGCCAAATCTTAATAGAGCTACTTTTCATAATATGAGACTCTCTTTCGGAGATTGATCGATATTCCAAATGAACAGATGATTAAATAAAAATATATTTAACTAAACTGTGTTGTGGAGTTCAAACACCGAAGGCCATTAACATTGACATAATTACATTTTACATTTCATAATCTCATTTTGTTTACAAAAACTCTCCATCATATGAGTATTATTTCGTCTCATGTCCAAGAAAAACACTTGCTGTCTGTCTTAAACACTCATATTTTTTAACAATCTCCAGAGGTTTATCCAGAACCCTTCTTTGTTGTCTCTGCATATTAATTGAATATCATCTTAAATCTACTCGTATTAATTTCTGCTTTCTCTATTCAAATCTTCTACATATTTTTTGCAGTCCTTCCCATGATTCACTGAGCAAAACTATATCGGTGGTGAAAATATTCTTATGAAGAAAACTGTCTAACTTGAATAACCTACAAAAACCTAGCAATCGTATTCTATCCAATGATGTCATTCTTTTAGTTGAAACTTTCTTATTTTAAATTCTTTCGACATCGAACCACAACCTCTGCTGTTTTTTCATTGGTAACCCTAATTAATTAGAGACTCATCTCCGTTAAGTCAGCAGTTCCAGAATAGCTAAAAGGATACTTACTTTATTCCCACTTCCAATGTGTTTTTGAACGTTTTATTGCGTAGTTACCCTACATTTTCTAACCGAGATTTTTATTGTTTTTCACCAATTAGTTGCGCTTTTTACTTGGAATTATATGTTCGATAATCAGTCAAATCCATTGTCTCATGAGGCCATGAATAAAGAAAAGGAAAAACAATTTACCCTAATACCCATTCAATTTTGTACATCCAGTTTCTTCATTTGGTTTCTTGCTGATTTAACAGTGTATATAAAAAAATATCAACAATGCTAGAAACCTATTTACTTCTCTGGTGACTAACATAACTGGTTTAGTAAATGATTTTCGTCCTTAAGAAAAAGTCAGTAATATCATAAAAATAATTTCCTTAATTTTTCAGTAAACAAAATTTTTTTTATGATAATTGCAATTAATGCAAGCGTATCTGAATGAGTCGTGTTCACAGTAGAAAACATTGTCTTGTGAAAATATCCGAACAGCCGAAATTTTGAAAAATGCTTATCGTTATAATTCAGTGACTGAAAAGAATTTGGTTACTTAAGTCGTCTTTGGATCAATTGTAGTTTTGCATCGTTACTTTCTCATGGGATGTGTCCCTTGAAGATGCTTGATGCTCGTCCCAAGTCTTTACTCAGATCAGATCTGGTGACACCATATAAGGACGTTCATCTTCTCAACTGTTAGAATATATAGGATTATATATCGGGCGAATGTCATCTATGAAACTAATATTACAACTTATTTTTTTGGGCATTTATTATTCATCAATCATTACTTCGATGGGTTGGGACATCTTGTACTTTATTTGGATTGTTTAAATAGAGAGGCAATATTTACTTAAGTAATCTACTTGTTTACCTTCCTGATTATTTTCATTTTTAGTGTAACTTTCAATTCCAAAATATATAAATCTCGTAATCTTTTATATGTTAGAAATTAATCCAATTACAGAAAAACCTTTCAAATGAATTCACGACAAAATAAAAGGATTATTCAACATACAATCCATAAACGAACCTTTTTTTTAACTGTCACAAATAAAAAGGTGTGAAATTTTTTTTGGAAAATACAGAATCTGACAATTCGATAAAAATGGCTTTGATAATCAATATGAAAATAGAATGTAGGTATTGAATGATATTTAATCTTGATTTAAGAATATAGAAATTGATAAGGGGATAAAACGGCAAAGATGAATAAAGGGATACATGGAAAGATGTTCTGATATGACGCCAAAAGCTCTGTAAGGAACACATTTATACTGCAATACTCAACAATATAAAAAGAGAAGACAGGGTATTTTCTTCAATGCAGAGCTGATATAAAGCGGCGAGGAACATTTCTCTGTCTCGAGATAAAGCCCTCGAATCCATTCATTCATAGACGGCATCTTCTTCTGTCTCCTCTCAATCTGAGAAAAACATATCCCCGAACTGAAGAGGAAACAACACGGACTTGACATTGGAGTTTTATTGTAGCCATCGGCCTCTTCATGTCACCTCCCTCCCTTCTTCCGACCCCCGACATCTCTCTCTCTCTCTCTCTCTCTCTCTCTCTCTCTCTCTCTCTCTCTCTCTCTCTCTCTCTCTCTCTCAGATTAACTACGAGATTCATACATAACCATTGAAAAGCGTCCTAAGAAAGATTAAGGAGAGGATATTTATTCCTTCTTTTCATTACTAAGAAGATTTATGTCCTTGTCAGTGCATTTGATGTAATTTTGGGTTGCTCTAGTATTTATAATGTTGTTTAATTTATTATCTTCAAAAAAATTAATACAAATCTAAAAAAAATATTTCATTTTAATCTTATCGAGGTCTCTGTACTACATCAACTATATCATACTGTTAATAAAATACCAGTATATATGGATATATATATATATATATATATATATATATATATATATATATATATATATATATATATATATATATATATATATATATATATATATATATATATATATATATATATATATATATATATATATATATATATATATATATATATATATATATATATATATATATATATATATATATATATATATATATATATATATATATATCTTAGTGTGCTACTTTTATAAGCACATATTGAGTATGTGTTGTTTAAGATGTTAAGGCTGGATAACGAAGTTCATCTTATTAGCTTTAAAAGTATTTATTCTCTAAAAACAACAGAGTTAAACATCTCCATCATAGGAGGGAGCTGGTTTGGTTGGATGACCAATTCTGGTGAAGTATAGATATGAACTGATTGAATTATCGATATCACAGATATCGTATGCTTAGTTGACGTAGCATTTTAAACACAATGTGGAAACTTCCATTCTTTCTCGGAAGACACCTGCATCCGGTGACGTCACAATCTTTCACACACTGTTGCATTGGTGTTGACGTTTAAGAAAAATGTTACATTGCCGAGGCTGCATAGTGCATCCTGTTTATGATTTTACATGACTACAGCAAATCTCACGGCTAGCATCTTCATCCAAAATGACATATTACGTCAAGTGTTTTAAACATGTAATAACAACTATTTAATTTATTACACACACATACACACACACACACACATATATATATATATATATATATATATATATATATATATATATATATATATATATATATATATATATATATATATATATATATATATATATATATGTATACATATATTTATGAAGCTGGTCTAGTATAGAGTAAATATATTATTAATGTATTTCATTTGTGTATTTAAGAGATGTACACGCAGCTCAAAAGGTTAGTTCCTCTCATGTAGGTTTAAGTAATTGTATGTAAATTACATAAGACTTTCATCCTTCATTTAATTGTATTTTTCATTCTAGTCAGTATATATGAATTTACGTTATTTCTAAGAATTAACTTTTTATTTCACGTATTTTGTTATGAAGTCTTATATAATGTTAATTAGGTATGCTGTACAACACAGGCGAGGTATGTTTTATCATTTTTTTCATGTGTTGAGGAGTAGGTGGGCGGAGTCAGCTGAGAGAGAGTTGCCTCGTTTGTCTATTGATATTCGTCGGCTTCTTGATTTTTTTCTGCAACTTAGTCACAACTAAGTCACGAGAATAATCTATTTAGAATTATCCAGAAGTTTTAAGTGAATATATATGTGTCCCTAGGAAATCCTAAGCAGCAGAAAAGATTCAGCCTATCCCTTTGAAAGAGCCTAAGTTCGTCCACCCTCTCCTCTTAAGTACGTCCAGTGTGTGCCCACTTAAACCTGATCAATGTTTTCTATCAAACATATATCATGTGTAGTGTATTCAAACGTTGATAACACATTGACTAATATTTTGAATCTATTGTATTAATATAAATACTTGTTTAAAATAATTTTTTGTAACTGCCCTGTGAATTTAGGTTAAAACAGTGAAGTGTATTTATTCTGCTTATCTGTTCGGAAACATAGTGGGAACCAAAGTACGTAAGTGTATTAGTTACAATTATGTAAATTTCAGTTTGTATTTACTCATTAGAGTGTTAAAGTGTTAACTATTTTCATTAATTATCAAGAATAAATACTTATGTGAAATTTATTTTCCAGTGAAACAAGTGATTACATAGTTTTCAGAATGTAATATTTTCTTGTTTTAGTCTAGGGTTTTTGTTCAGATTTAATATTTTGAGTAACTTAATTTTGGTGATAATCTTTGTTGCATTAGTGATGTAACTTTTTGCAGAATACATTTACTTTTATAAAGTGTGTATTTTTTCGATTACCCATATATCTTAAAGTACTTGCTCGTAACCCCTGTTTAAGAATCAAAGGAAGAGGTATTTTTTGACTGGCTCGTATTATTTTATAACCCAGTTTTGTTTCGAGAATAAAGTAAGAGGCCTTTGGGTATTTAGTGTTTTTATATATTGTCGTCTGGGATTTGCATAATTTCTCAGAGCTGGGGTATTTTTCAAGTATAAAAGACTTACGTGGGAAAATAACAGGTGAGTTTGGAACTTGGTAGGTTAGCCGTAATATATATATATATATATATATATATATATATATATATATATATATATATATATATATATATATATTATATATATATATATATATATACTATATATATATATATATATATATATATATATATATATATATATATATATATATATATATATATATATATATATATATATATATATGGGTGTGCATGTATTTTTACGTATACATAAGTGATATATATATATATATATATAAATATATATATATATATATATATATATATATATATATGTGTGTATATATATATATATATATATATATATATATATATATATATATATATATATATATATATATATATATATATATATATATATATATATATATATATATATATAAATATGTACATATGGGTGTGCATGTATTTTTATGTATACATAAGTGATATATATATATATATATATATATATATATATATATATAATATATATATATATATATATATATATATATATATATATATTACTTTGAATCTGCAAAGCAGTGACATTAGTTGGGATATGAGTAAATGGTGTATGACACCTGAAAGCCTGACAGATCCTGTATGTTGAAGAGAAAAGACCAAGTGATCTGACCTCAGTAAAGTTTATTCCATCCTTACTTCTAAGAAGATTATTTTGTAATTACTTTAGAGAATACTTTTTTATTAGTACTTCAGAAAAAGGATGTTTTTCTATATATGGAGGCATATCCTTAGTGACTTCTTTTTCCCGCATCATTTCCTCAACCTGTAAAAGTTTGTATATTGTTGAAGCCATTTAGAAAAAATCACAATCAACAAAAAGTACCAGTCAATGTCAGTCCATCTGAATATTTGAGTATTTTTGTCCTGAAAACTAATTTATCTTTAATAAATTAAAATTCCTAAATTCAGTTTCTCACCGATGAATGAATATAGTTCTCATTTACCATTCGTTTGGAAAATTATTGTTTTAGCTGTACGTTTCAATACCATAAGCAGTCTTGCTCATTGATGATTGTAATGGATTTCCACTCGGTGAATCAATCACTCCTGACTTCTAACCCAATTTCAGTCAGAGATTTTTTAAGACCTGTCTCTACCCAACATAGGACCTGGGAGTACCAACCAATGACTAGAAGACTTAACAGATAGAACTATGGATACCCAAATCCGTGAGAGGAGTTTGATTGCAGGAACGGAGATAACAAAAGGACAACGTAGCCACTTGGCCATCACGGTGCTGAGAAGTCAAACCCTTTCTATTCCCAATATTAAGTCGTGGTTAAATATTGGATATAAAAATTAATCATTCCTTATTTCTACTAAAATATTTGCTAAAGAAGCAGCAAATCAATTATCGTTTTGAAGTCAAACTTAAAGAATAAATCCCACAAACTCTTTCATCGCATTAATAATTTCTTTTGAATACATACAGGAGTTTAGTTTTTTCTTAAATCTTTGGATGAATCTTTTTTATTCTTCCCACACTTACACTTACTAGAAGTATGAAATCTATCTTCCGCGGTAATTTTGATGAAATAATAGAAATAAAATCTTCATTACTAGTAATCATGAAAAGGGGTAACCTGCAAATAATACTAAACCTTAATATCATCACAAATATAAAGATGGCAACCTTTTTTCGTCCATTATTTCTTAATGGAATACAATATTTATAAAGAATTGGTTTGTGGGAATGCAGTGTTGAATAACCTTGTTTTCAGAGTGTAATGTTTCCGCCACAGTTATGCCATGGGACTTTGACCTTCATTACTTACATGTTAACAAATAACCTTTAGTAATGCCAACAATATATAATAATACCTTCATCAGACTACGTAACAATAGCCATTTTTATAGAAAACTGAATGAGGTAATCTCTGGAGTATCCACCTTAAAAATGTGATGGAAATAAAATAGAAAACAATAGCGGAGCCCTTCCAGAATGGAATCTATTTGCTCATACCTGAATGCCTCTGATGATTCTAATAGCTTTGTTAATCTCGCGGCTTTTGGCCATCAAAGGCTCTACCCTAGTATGGAGAGTTGTTCTTTCCCCTTGTCTAGTCCCTCATTGTTCGTTTGTGAGTGAAAAGCAAAAGGAATTTTACAAATAAGCTTTGAATATGCATCAAACACGTAAATGTCTGTTAGGAATATTCCAATAAATTTGACTCAGACTTTATTACGATGAATGATCTACACCGCAAATGAAATATTTCTTGATCTTGTTAACGCTGAAGATAAATTAATTTCAGAGAGAGAGAGAGAGAGAGAGAGAGAGAGAGAGAGAGAGAGAGAGAGAGAGAGAGAGAGAGAGAGATGAAATAGCAATAGAAGGGCGTGAAAGATGTTTAAAACAATAGTAAAATATATGATAATGTAGATATGTATATCTAAAATAATAATCTGATTTCAAAGGTAGAGTCCTTAGATATAGCAAACACTATTCTACGTCATAACTTTTTTAAGTAAAGTCTACCTAGAAAAGTAGAATCATCCCCTCCGTTTGCAAAGATAAAGTATAGAAAAATAAATATATAATTATAATTACGAATAGATAACTATACAGATGGTGACAGCAAAAAGATATTAAAGAAATTTTTAGTGTACTACTGACAAGAGATAAAATACCACGAGTGTTTAAGCAGATGTAAGGATATAAGATCTTCACCAAAATGCGAACACAATAAACTGGAGTCACCTCTTTAAGCTTCATACAAAATTAATTACTTGTGTAATCATCCTTTTGCAAAATGTCCAACGATACTTAAAAGATTGATTTATCCACTAGAAGTTTATTTCTTAAAGGCATTTTAAAATATTACTTAAAGTCTGCAATAATCATCCAAATTTGCCAAGTTCCATTGTAGTAAATAAAAGTTTCAATAATATGCAAGTGTAAGGATTGTCTCATTCTTATTTCAGGTTCATTTTCTTTAACATGATTTGTTCTTCCTTGAACCACAGGAAAAGTAGATTGAAGACAAATGTATTAGTAAGTGGGAAAGGAATTGTAATATTTTAGACTATACAACAACACATATTTCAATGTAAACATCGTTGACAAGTATTCCTTTACTAAATATTTATGTATTATAGCAAGTTCTTTATCTGAGGCAAAAGGTGAATAAATTTCCACAACAATAAATAATCAGCAGCATATTACAATATCATATTATTTACTGGTTATTCATAATGAACATCCTTTTAGGATTGATTTGATGTCAATTTGTCAAAAAAGAAGAACATGTGAAGTTGGAAGAAAAGGGGTAGGAATGAAGATAACACCAAGAGCAGAAAAGGCATTAACGGAATGGAGAACTATAAATAGTAGATTATTACTTGCAAAGTTTAAATCAAAGCAGTGTAATATGAGTATTGTAGTTTGCTATCCACCAACAAATCATTCCCTTGAAGAAAGGAAAGATGAATACTATGAAGAACTGCAGAGTGTAATAGATAAAATCCCTTAGAGAGGTATGCAAACTGTGATTGGTGACGTCAATGCTAAAGCGGGAAGGAATAATCAAGGTATTGAGAATATTATGAGTATTGACGTTCTTGGTAAAGTTACGAATGAGAATTTGGTCTGGAAGTTCGTATGATTGCCCTTGATTTCAGTGCTGCCTTTGACCGTGTTAATCCTGAGGCCCTTGTTTTCAAACTCAATTTGGAGTGGATGGGTCATTTCTTGGTATTATTATTAACTTTTTTTAATTAATAGATCTCAGAGTTGTTAATGGGCACCATAGTGAGTATAGGAATGTGATATGTGGTGTTCCACAAGGTAGTGTTTTTGGCCCATTACTTTTCATACTATAAACTCATGACATGTGGTTTGGCCTAGAAAACAAGCTTGTTGCATATGCAGATGATGCTACTCTCTTTGCATCGATTCCATCCCCTGAATGTAGATATGGGGTTGCTGAATCCCTTATTAGAGGTAATGCTAAAATTAATGCATGGTGCAAATTATGGGGTATGAAGTTTAATCCTAACAAAATTCAAAGTGCGATGGTATGTAGGTCAAGGACAGTGGCTCGTTAACATCCGGTTCTCAGTATTGATAGTGTTTCTTTAAATTTGTAAGACTTAAAATTTTAGGTGTGATTCTCGACAGAAAATTTTCTTTTGAGAAACACATTAAGTCTGTGTCTTCTCCCATTGCTAAAAAAAATTGGCTTATAGAGAATGTCTTTCAAGATTTTCGGTGATCAATTTATTCTGAAGAAGTGTTGTTTTGAGTATTGTTCTCCTGTCCGATCTTCAGCTGCTGATTCTCATCTTAACTTGTTGGACAGAAACTTACTGGGTATTAAGTTTGTTATTCCTGATCTAGATATTAATCTTCTGCACCGTCGTTCAATTAGTTCATTATGCATGTTGCATAAGATTTTTCATAATTCTTGCCATCCTTTACATTCAGATCTTCCTGGACAATTCCATCCTGTTCGTAATACTAGGCAGGAAGTTAATTCTAATAGCCAGGCCTTCTCCATCATGAGGCTTAATACTACTTAGTATTCTAGAAGTTTTATTCCAGCTGTGACCAAGTTGTGGAACGATCTTCCTAATCGGGTAGTAGAATCAGTAGAGCTTCAAAAGTTCAAAGTTGGAGCAAATGTTTTTTTGTTGAACAGGCGGACATAAGTCTTTTTATAGTTTATTTAAAATCAAAATCAAAATCTACCATTATTCTCTAGTCTTGGGTAGTGAAATAGCCTCAGTACTATGGTCTTCCACTGTCTTGGGTTAGAATTCTCTTGCTCGAGGGTACACTCAGGCACACTATTCTATCTAATTTCTTTTCCTCATATTTTCCAAAAGCTTTATAGTTTTGTAGGAAATATTTATTTTAATGTTAATATTCTTCTTAAAATATTTAATTTTCATTATTTCCTTTCCTCGCTGGGCTGTTTTCCCTGCTGGGGCCGCCTGCGGTTATAGCGTCCTGCTTTTTCAATTAGGGTTGTGGCTTAGCAAGTAATAATAATAATAAAAATAATAATAATAATAATAATAATAATAATAATAATAATGATAATAATAATGATAATAACATATTTGTTTTGACGTCGTTACTGTTTTTAGAATGATTCATTGTTATTTTTTTCTCATCATTTATTTATTTCCTTATTTCCTTTCCTCACTGGGCTATTTTTCCCTATAGGAGCCCTTGGGCTTATAGCATCTTGTTTTTCCAACTGGGGTTGTGGCTTATCAAGTAATAATAATAATAATAATAATAATAATAATAATAATAATAATAATAATAATAACATATCAGTTTTTAGAATGATTTATTGTTATTCTTTTTCTCATCATTTATTTATTTCCTTATTTCCTTTCCTCACTGGGCATCTTGCTTTTCCCACTAGAGTTGTAGCTTGGCTAGTAATAATAATGATAATAATTTCATGAGTTTTTGTTCAACAAACAATCTGTTATTGGAGGTACTCTTTTCCAGCACAAGAACATCCAAAAATATGAATGGACTTCACCATGCGGCAATTAAAAAGATGAAATAGATCACATAGCCATTGATAAAAAGAGAACGAGGACTCTGAAAAAATGTAAGAAGTTATAGAGGTGCAGATATTTGTGGTGATCACAAGATCCTCATTACCACGCTGAAATTAATACTGAAAGCACCCAACAGAAATGTTGTTAGAATACCTGGGTTTGATACAAATAAGCCTCTTGAAAATGAACACAGAGAAACCTTTGCAATTGAATGTAGGAATCGATATGCAGTTTTACAGACTTTAAGAGACGAAGAATAAACAATTAATGAAGAATGGTTTTATATTAAGAAATTATGTATTACTCAGTTGGGAGTAAAGTTCGGGGACATGCAGTTACAAGGAGAAGACCGTGGATAGCAAATGATACTTTGGATACTATAAAAAGCAGGCAAAGACAGAAATTTATTGTTGAAAATCTTCAATGAAGTAAGAAAATTACAAGGTTTCGCATTCTAGGTATTCTAGTATGGATAGTGAAGTTAAAAGAAAAGTCAGGAATGATAAGAGAGAACATTTAGATAGGAAAGCAGATGAGGTTGACAAAGTTATGATTTCAAGTAGTGGCTATGATGTAAGAATTTCTCATGAAATTATTAATAAAACCTTTGCTGGGGCAAATAATAAGAAGCATATATCCCTCAAAAAGAGAGATGGATCTGTTAACAGAAGATGAAGAAAGGCAACGTTAGATGGAACACTTTAGTGAGGTCATAAATAGGGGATATGAAAGCAATAATTTGATAGATACACCTGCAGCTGAAGAAGATGTTGATGTACCCATGAATGAATCCAGTGTGTTACAAGTCGATGCTATCATTAAAAAAAATAAAGAGATGGAAAGCTCCTGCATACGATGGAATAACTGCTGAGAAGACATTGGCCAAAAATGAAGAGACCCCCAGAAAACTTATAAGATAATTTTGTAGAATGTGGTGTAAAGAGTCAAACCCTGATGATTGGGAGGTAGGAGTAGTGGTAAAAAAAATAAAAAAATAAATAAATAGAAAAATAAACATTTGACTGATTGCAGTAATTACAAAGACATATCACTTACGTTAGTTGTAATGAAAATATATATGCCAATTCTAAAGAGACTAGAGAGAAAGATTGAGCCAAAGGTATGAGATGAACAAGCAGGGTTATGAAAAGGTAAAAGGTTTACTGACCAAATTTTCATTTTAAGACATGTGGTATAGCAATGTGCATAATATAGAAGTCTGCTGTTAATGGCATTTATGGACTATGGAAAAGCCTTTGATAGTTTGCACTGGCCAATTTTGTGGAGAGTTCTGAATATTATGGAATTCATCATAAATATGAAAATTTGATTAAGTCTGTTCATGACCATAGAAAGTGCAAAGTTAATGTTAATGAGTCCTATCATATGGATTATCAGTAAATAGTTGAGTACTCCAAGGGAACGTGTTGTCAACTATGTTATTTATCCTCTTCATGAATTTTGTATAGAAATGTTGGGGATGGTGGAGAAGGATTGGACTGGATTGCTAACAGGAAATTAGCTGACCTAGAGTATGCTGATGACGCTGTTATTATTGGCAGAACAGAACTTGTAAAGCTTGCTTACCACATTACATGAACTATCACATAAGGTTGGGCCCAAGATTAATAGAAAAAAAAGACATCGAAGATGAGTACGGAATATACAATGGAAGATGAAATATCATTGGAAGGAGGAAGGGCTGATAAGGTGGAATTATTTAGATACTTAAGGACCTATAATCTCTAATACAAGGTATTTAGAATTTGAGTTTAATGAAAGATTGAAAAAAGCAAATCAGACAATGGGTAGGTTACTTAAAATTTGGAAATCAAATCCTCTGAAATTACTTATAAATATCAGACTATATATAAGTTTAGTGAAATCGGTGTTACTCTATGGAAATGAGTCATGGTATGACAATGAAAAAATATTCAACAGATTTTGTAGATTTAAGAACAAAGCCCTCAGAAGAATATTGGGAATTAAATGGCAGGACAGGATCATAAATGAAATTTTAAGAGAGATTACTCGAGTGCCATATGTGGATGAGATCATGGCAAGGGGTAGATGGAGATAGTTTGGTCGTGCTCTTCGCACTCCCCATGAGAGATTAGGTCAACCAAACTTTCAACTGGGCTCCACAAGGACATAGGATTGCTGGAGGACCCACGCCGATATGGCTGAGGACTATGAAGCGTAAAGTGAGAGATGGAGAATGGAGAAGTATTGATTTAAAATCTCAAGACAGACACGACTGGCGAAATCTAACCGAGGCCCTTTGCGTCAATAGGCGTAAGAAGAGATGATGATGATGATGATGATGATGACAACAAAATATTGGAGAAAATCACGAATTCACAGAGGAGAGAAGACAGGCTTTTTCTGTAAGAAAGTGCTGGGCCGAAGCAGAGAGCATCAGAAAAAGGCTTCACGCTGAGAAACATCACTTCGATCACATTATTGACCAACCGACCATTCAGGCAGCGAATCCTGGGAAGAAAAGAAGAAAACGGAGGCAGAAGCCAAAAGAGATTGAGATATTTCTTTCCTGTTGTCTGCACACTCTTTCTAGAGTAGTTGTAGGAGGAGGTTGTAGAATAATGAATTCTTTATTATTATTATTATTATTATTATTATTATTATTATTATTATTATTATTATTATTATTATTATTATTATTATTATTATTATTATTATTATTATTATTATTGTTGACAACAATGTATAATTTCTCACCGGCCATATTTCTTTTATTTCCTCTCTCTCTCTCTCTCTCTCTCTCTCTCTCTCTCTCTCTCTCTCTCTCTCTCTCTCTCTCTCTCTCTCTCTCTCTTCCCGAGTGTTTAGAAGTCTCAGTCTTATTTGCTTTGATAAGTACAACATGACGTTAATGTTATTTGATTGAGAAACAAGTCAAGCATTTTGCAGATGAATGTATCGAAATCCAGATCTCTCAAAATAATGTTGATATTTTTTTAGGCTTTCTTTGAGAATTCATCTCTATAACGTAAGAATAAATTTCAAATGATTCTTCAAAGCAGCTCTGGCGATTTCTTTTTTCTGCTGCTAAATAATAATTACAGAAAATTCCTGAGAAGACATTTTCACACACATGTCAGTGTTTCAAACGATTTTAAGTTGGAAAGAAGTATATTTATCTCTTCTTGATATTAATAACGGTAGCTTTTGATATTAAAGTCATTGCTATTATTATTATGGTCGGGAGTTTCGAACTGATAACTCGAAAATCCCGCCATTTAACTCCGCGAACGTTGCGTTAAATTGAGGTAAGATTGGGAGATCTCGCGGGCGTTTCTATGCATGAGTGTTGTCCAGTACGTGACGGTATTGTGGCATAAAATTCAACCACCTGGCGGGGAAGGAGCTGGTGTCAGAGAGACATAGTATTCATTATTTACGAATTACAAAAATGACATTATACTGTTTCACCACTATGAAAATATCGATGTATATGTTTAGAGCCAAGGACTCTCTAGTTTGTTGGATTACGGCAAATTATGGCCTTCAGCCGAAGTATTAAGTTTACCCTTTGATCTGAAGTAAGACTTTGATTCTTTCTCTGTCTTCTGGTCGATAAAGAAGCTTTATCAAAACCCTTATTGAATGAATAACGTAAGAGTTCCCTCACCTCTCCCAAGGACACTTTAGTTAGCGCGAAGATCGTAGTTTTCCTCGATCTGTCCAGCACGACGCTCGTTCATCTCTGCCTAAACCTCCAACACAGTAAGTTTTGCTATTGTTCGTCTCTCTGTCTCCGCTCCAAGCCACGTGTTACCAGGTCGGTTTCTTTTTTCTGAGTATTGTATGTGAGTTATATCGGTCTGTAAAATTGTCATCCCTGGGACTGGGGATTGGTTTTATGCATTAAAACACGCCTGTGGACCTTGGTAGGTGATTAACCAAGGAACTGTCTTTGTAATTGATAAAATTTAGTCTTTTTTGGTCCAACGTGGACTTGTGCATCATGAGCACATGTTGCAGACCCCTTAAGGGTGACAGTTCTATTTTTCAATTAGCTTAAAGTGTTATTGTGTGTTATTTCTCTATCAAATGGTTATTTTTTGTAATAAATTTGAAAATTGTGATCATATTTGATTGAATCCTGAATAGTTTTGGAAAGCAAACCTCTTCAAGGTCTTGTCATCGGCCCATTCCATCGGGCCTAGATCCATTCATTTCAATAAGTCAGATAAAATTCCCGACATTTGGTCCTTCAAACCGGATGACAAGTGCTTTCCAGAGCTTGAAAGGAAATTCAATGAGGTATGATCTTCAGGGTAACCCTAATAGGAGAGAGAGGGAGAGACTGAACAAAGCCCTCAGTGTCCCGATGTGCGACTGATCGCTTGCACCTCTAGTTTTTTGTGCCCCCATCTTCGTAACTTAAACCTAATTCTGTTCCTTCCTAGTTTGCCAAACCCTCCCGACATAGAGTAGTCAGTCAAAATGGCGGTGGCCATGATCATAGACATCGGGGCATCGATGGACCTCATAGTAGACTTACTCGGTGAAACGCAACGGCGTTAATTGAGACCTACTCTGAATCCGTGTACCAGAATCTGGTCACGCAATTGCAAGAGGAGGTAAGACAGCTAAGAGAGCTGTACAAGAATCAATCTGTTAAACTAGAACCTGGTTTAGAAGCCCGAATCAGGCTCACGTTAGGATAAGCTACGCAAGCTTCTACCCTTCTTTATAATCGAATTGATAGAGTGAAAGTCACTCCGACGGGGAATGTTTCCCTTCCCAGATTGAAAGTCACTCCGACGGGGAATGTTTCCCTTCCCAGATTGAAACCGCTGCCTCTCCCCACGTTTGAAGGGGAAGTGCAGGAATATGCTTCATATCGAGAGCTCGTTACGATACATGTGGATCGAAGAGCAGATTTGGATGATGTATCTAAATTCACATATCTGTTGGGGACTTTAGGCAGGGATCCGCTTAGGATCGTAAAATCCCTAAGTGTAACCGCCGCGAACTATAGGATAGCGTTGGATCTCTTAGACAAACAATATGGTAATGTCCATCAGACACTCGTAATTCTGCACAGAAAGTTGGCTAATATCTTTGTACCCTCATTAGATCCTGTAGAGCTGAAAAGGTTTCGGTTTGAATTAACAATCATAATTGAGCAGATCAAAGATATAGGCCATGGTATGGTCATGAGCCTCATTAATCAAAAGTTGTCAGAAGGGAAGCTCTACAGGAAAGTAGTTGAGCATCTGAGAAAGTGTGACTATACGCTAGATGAATTCTTCGACGCGATCGATTTCATTATTAGAATGCTCGAGAACGATGCATTGCAACGAGGAGATAAACTTGAACCTGACAAGAGAGACGTCTGTGTAAGAGCGAAGTCGAAACCCGTTCAGAATAATTCTTGTCCCTTTTGTAACGAACGGCACCCACCTCACGGATGCCGCCTAGTAACTGACGTGGCTGCCAGACGTCGCATTTTGCTAAAGAAGGGCCTGTGTTTCAATTGCACTAAGTCTGGTCATCGAAGTGATAAGTGTCCCGTCCCTAACTCTTGTAAGAATTATAATGGTAACCACCACACAGCCATTTGTGATAATTATAATGCGGGAAAATGACTGCAATCAGTTCCCTCCACTTCAGCCCCAAGTAATAGTAGTAGTCAGTCTACAACGTCCCGCCCCGTAGTAAATGCGACGCCTCGACAGCACGAAACTGCCCCCCCGTCCATCTAAAGATAAAGTGGAATCCAAACAGTGCAAAAGTGCAAAGATCGCACAGATGTCCGACGTGGACCTCCCATGTACAATCTTGCCAACGGCTATGGCCGAAATCAATCATAAGCAAGGTAGCAAGCTAGTCCGCTTATTTCTCGATACGGGAAGCCAAAAGAGCTTCATATCTGCGAAAACCGCGAGACAATTAGGCCTACCGGTGGTAGGAAGGGTAGCATTGAACATAGCTCCGTTTGGCTCCGCAGAAATAAGCGGGCAATATGATGTCGTAAGCTGTAGGGTAGAGATGGGAAAAAGAATAGTACGAATGAAGCTGGTGGTACACGAGAACATTGACGTCCCAATACATAACGCTGGTTATGTACAAGTCAGACAGCATCTGTTGAGTAAGGGAGTCACGTTGGCCGATCCAGAGAATAAGTCTGATGAGTTGAAAAATTTCCACATTTTATTAGGGGCCGAGTATTTTAGCTACTTCATCATAGGCATCGAGAAGGTTGATGGGATAAATCTTTTCCTGACCCATATGTTATCTATTATTGTAATAATGTACTATATTATTTCTAGTGTTGATGGTATTGTGCAACATTGCATCATATTGCATGAATAAAACATGTAATGCTTTGTACATAAGTGTAATGATTTATTTTGGTATTAGGATTCAAACATTTGTTGATTACCTCAAAGATAGGATGTAATTCTTTATAGTTTTGTACTGGAGTAGGATTGAAGTCTTTTCAGAGCAATGCTCTTTTGTTTAGCAATGTTTTGGTTTTGTCAGATTGTGTATGATGCTCCACACACACTTAGGAGTCAGCTGTCATAGATCAATGTAGTCACAAGATTTATCAAACTTGTATTTTAAGAATACCAACGTATCATTAAATTCCACCAAGAAAAGTTGACGACCAAAGATGGGATCAGCTGAGAAATAATTACTAACAATTCTTCATCTATGTTCCAGGTAATTATTATGGTTAATAGAAACATCCTAACAACTCATCACCATAATGGTATGTCGCCATATGGGAAAGTGCCGTAGTGGCTATTAGAAGGAAAAAGGATCGAACATGTGAAAACGCTCAGAGTCTGTAGAATTGCGAGTGAACCAAACCAGTTTGACGTAGTTGAGTGGTGCCGTTTGGATCGTGTTGGCATCGCCCCATCAGAGCAATATACTGTTCACGAAGAGGAAGCCATGCGAAAGGTGTCACAAAGTGTCGTAAAGAAGCCTGAGGCATATCAGGTTAGCCTACCATTAGGGTCGGATGCTAGGCCAGATACGAACTATCGAAACGCTGTAGCGCAGTTAGAATCGTTGCAAATTAAGTTCAGGAAGGACAGGGAATATTTTGATCAGTATCAGGGAGTGATAAATAAGTATCTAGAAGCAGGCTTTATATCAGAAGTAAAGGAAACCAAGATTGAAGGGTATTATATGCCACATTTTGGAATTAACAAAGATAGCCGCACGACCCCCCTCAGAATCGTGTTTAATGCCTCAGCAAAATCTAGGGGTCATAAATCGTTGAATGAATGCCTCTTACCTGGGCCCAATCTAGTAGAATTAGCATATCATTTGCTTATAAGGTTCAGGTTGAACGAATATGCCATACTAGCTGACATCAGCAAGGCCTTCCACCGTGTCTTGTTAGATCCTCGTGATGCCAAATACACACGATTTCTGTGGCGTGAGGTAGCAGGTCGAGTGATCACCTTCGCCTTTAGAGTCGTGGTGTTCGGCATCACGGCGAGTCCGTTTTTGTTGCAACAAGTTTTAAATTATCATTTCGAAAGGGAAGGTAGGCCAGATTTGGTGAAATCCTTTTACGTGGATAATTATCTTGGTACTTTCGAGGACGTAGAGAGCATGAGGCAGGAGCATGAATCTGTCAATAAGATCTTAAAAGTGGTTGGTATGCCTTTAGAAGGGTGGGCGTCCAATAACTTACCGTTCGATAGCGAGAAGCAGTGGAGTGAGCCGGTGAATGTGAACGTACATGGGCTGTGATGGGCCCGAGACGTCGACCAATTGTGTGTGAAAGAAAGTAAGAGAATCAGTGAATTGGGGGAGGGATGGCTACCTACGAAGCGTAGGGTACTTTCCATGCTGGTCTCCATTTATGATCCTCTAGGCTTGATAAGCCCATTATTTGTTCGAGGAAAGTTTTTCCTCCAACAACTATGGGAGGATAACGTAGGTTGGGATTACGTGTTAAAGAGAGAGAAAGCTAGAGAAGCGAGTGAGTTGTTGTGTGAATTGAAAGCGGTAAGCAACATCACATTTCCAATAGCGGTAGGCAAGAAAGGTCTAGAGCTCCATGTATTCACCGATGCCAGCAGTAAGGCATACAGTGCAGTAGCATATACTAGGGACAATTGCAATCAGGTAAGCCTACTCACTAGTAAAATGAGGATCACTCCAAAGGGGAAGAACAAGTTGACAATTTCCAAGCTAGAACTATTAGCATTGTTGTTAGGCTGCAGATTAGCCAGGACACTCAAAGGGCTGATAGAGCCACGAGAGATAGTCATGTGGACCGACAGTAAGGTTACGTTGGCATGGGTAGCATCTCCCGATGCCAAACATAACAAAAATGTATTCATATCTAACAGAGTGGCGGAGATTGTTTTTCTTCATCAGGTTTGCCGTTTCAGTCTAAGCCATGTCCCAAGCAAACAGAATCCTGCTGATGTCCTGTCCAGAGGAGCAACGACGCAACAACTGTTAAAAAAACCTCTTTGGTGGAATGGTCCAGAGTTCCAAAGGACCATGAGAGAGCCTCTTCCTTACAAGGAGGACGATCCAACCAATGAAAGAACCGTAGTGGAGGCGGTACAAGAAATGACGGAGGAAATAAGACCTGTTCCACCAGGAGAGATATGGGAAATTCTACAGAGGGAAGTAGAGTTCCGATTCTTATAGAGAGTTGCTAGGATAATAAAAAAATTTACCGGATTAAAACGGCATCCGTTCAGTATTGTTGTCCAATTAGAGCAAAAACATTATTTGCCTACAGTCTATGCTTATTTGGAGGGTGGAGTCAGACCCCCTCATGAAGTTACTAATTTTGTCAGACAATTAAATCTAGTGTTAGATAATAAGTTGATTTGCACTAGGGGACGAGTGTCCCAAGTAGAGGAAATGAAACATTTAATTCTTTTGCCAGCCAAAGGGCACTTAGTTAGGGCTTATCTAAGATATTTGCATAGTTTGCATATACATTGTGGTGTGAATACACTAATGGGTGTCTTTCGACAGAAATGCTGGTCGTCGGGCCTACGTTCCATTGCGAGGCGGACCGTGCGGCAGTGTCCAGAATGCGTGCTGGCCTTCCAGCCCCTGTTGAGACAGCCACCACCAACCCCCCTACCGAAGGAAAGGATCAACCTAACGAAGCCCTCTACAGCAGTCGGAGTGGACCACACAGCGGCCATACAGACTGAAACACGGCCAGGCTACATACTGATCGTGACTTGCATGGCCAGCAGGGCCGTGTACCTCGATTTCTGCCCCTCCCTGGAAGCGGAGGAATTTGTATTAGCCTTACGTCGCTTTTGTGCTACCCACGGTGCTCCGTCTTTCATCACATCTGATAATCGTCAAACGTTCAAGACTGCCAGCAACCTCCTTCAGGGACTTTATGAAGAGGATGAAGTCCAGCAGTTCCTGAGGAAAACTGGAATTGAATGGCGTTTTCAGATGCCCCGTGCACCTTGGAAAGGTGGGTTCTTCGAGCGCCTAATCGGAGTAACAAAACGTGTCCTCCAGATAGCCCTCGGGAAGAAGTACCTGCCGGACGTCCACGTACTAACATTAGTGAAGGAGGCCGAGGCGGTGGTTAATAACAAGCCTCTAATTTACAGCGGTGACAAGTGCGAGGATGAGGTCCTCACCCCCTCCCATTTAGTGAGAGGAAGCCCAATCAACCTCATGGCACCGCTCTTGCCAGACGACCTCCTCAATGCAACCTTCACCTCCCGGAGGCTCCGTGATCGTTATTTGAAGCTGACAGACTCTTTGAAAGCCTTCCGAGAGAGGTAGAGAATAGAGTATTTGAGTGCCCTGAGAGCCAGACACGACTGTCGATCTGGGGAACCTACCAAGCTGCACCCCGGAGACGTCGTGCTGGTCAAGCAAGAAAATCAGAAAAGGGCTAAGTGGCCCCATGGACGTGTCGTGGAGACATATCCGGATGACGACGAAGTCGTGCGTTCAGCCAAGGTGTTGTTAAAGGGTGTCGAGTCGCTGCGAGCTGTCAGCCACCTGGTTCCCCTGGAGATTGTCCCCTCTGATGACGATGATGGTGTTGGAGAAGACGATGGCGACATCGAAATCGAGGGTGCGTACAGTTTAACAGCAGGACTGCCAGGGATCGTTGAGACGTCTGGGGACAACCAGGAGATGGTTCAGGCTATGACATCTCGACAACCAGCCACAGAGGTCTTAGTTAGTGACGCAAATAGTGATAACAATACAGTAAGTGAGATGAGTGAAAGCGACGCCGAATCAGAGACAACGGGCGCACAAGGACGTTCCGCACGGCCATTGAGAAAGGCTGCTGCAAAGCAGCGAGATTCGATGGAACGATTACTCCAAAACGAGGACATCTAAAGGAAAATGGGAGAGTCCCTTCTGGTAGGTTGGGAGGTTGGAAAGAAGTAAGTGTAGGTGAGTTTGAATCCACAGAGATTGGAAGTGCGTCGGGTGTGGAGTACGGGGATGGGAGGGTCTCTCTCGTACATACAAATCGAGCGTTGTACAGAGCCAGGCCTCCCCCCTCTTGTTTCCCCTGGAGTAATTGCCAAGGTATGGCAGTGTGGGAAGGGCAATTCCATTGATTGATTAAGGGCAGATTGCCTTATGATTTAATGTATGTATAAGTTTGTTCAATTTATGATTGTAAATGTATACATTACTTATTGCTCATTTGAGATATTACAGGCCCATTGCCTATTTCCCTTTCTATTGATTGAATCATGTATGTATTATATGTCTGGGTACATTTTTTTCCTGTATTGCCATTCTTGTGCATATATACATTACTTATTGTTCAATTGAGATATTATTGCAGGCCCATTGCCTATTTGCCTTTCTATTGATTGATTCCTGTATGTATTATATGTCTGGGTACATTTTTTCCTGTATTGCCATTCTTGTGCATATATACATTGCTTATTGCTAAATTGAGATATTATTGCAGGCCCATTGCCTATTTGCCTTTCTATTGATTGATTCATTTTATGTATTATATGTCAGAGTACATTTTTTTTCCGCATTGCCATTCTGTGTGTACACTTGTAAGAGTTGATTGCCACGGGGTTATATTTCTGTTGAAGTATATTGTGTATACTCTGTTAGAGTCGTTGTGGAGCACTATGCAACGAGCCTATTTGTTTTACATGAATTTTGCTCTCTCCCACTAAGGACAAAAGTAAAGTTAATGGAGGAACTTAGTACTGTTGAGAGAAGAAAAATACGAGCAATAGAAAAGCTCAATCACCAGATTAACATTGCTGAGGCAGCCATCATCTTTAATGAAATAGCAGTAATAATAGTGATACTAATTACTATTTTTGTTTATCATTATTATCATAATTACTATTATTATCTATACATAAGACTATTTCCCCTACATAGGGGTAGAGGCAACGAGAGAGAGAGAGAGAGAGAGAGAGAGAGAGAGAGAGAGAGAGAGAGAGAGAGAGAGAGAGAGAGAGAGAGAGAAATTCCTACTGTATCAGGTAGGTGATGAAATATTTTCAAAGTTAAAACAAAGAAAAAAATGCCCAAAATTAGTCACTCCAACGCATACAAAAAAGCTTATAATAATTGTTATAGTTCTTGATATCATATTAGCATTATTATCATTATAGTTTTTGTTATTGCTTTTTGAGTGAACCATACACGTTTTATTGCATGTTTGTAGTACTGTGTTTAAGTAAGTCATATATGAATCAAGTTAAACAAATCACTGATATATATATTTAACACAAAGAAGAAGAGGGGGAGGGATGATCGGTGGGTTTCCAGAGGAGAATGAAGTGTTATCAACTTGAAGCATTTATTCGCAAGAGGAAATCTCACAGCTGGCAATGGCTCTAGATGTTCATCTATTTTCTCATAATGGGACATCTGATGATTCATTTGCCAGAGCCACAATGATTAACGAATTTATGATATCAGGATAGTCTCTGAAGTAAACCATTGTCTTTAGACGGCAAGCTAATCATAGAGATCCAATCAGGATACGAAGAGTGAAATCTAATCCTCCACATTAATCAGAATAAGAATTATTCTAGAATTTAATTGCCAATCAGGTTACGTAAGTGTGAAATGATTGACGAACGGAATACTAATCAAGTCCCTCAGTAGGCTTCTGCTAACTGACCTGATGATGATGACTAACGATTGTAGATCGGCCCGCCACTTGGAGGACCGCAGGCTCCATGCCTTGGCAGCACGTCACACAATCGTTGGATTATAGATGTGAAAGCAGAATACAAGTAGTGGGTGGGCACGGACTCAGACAGACGGACAAGAAGACGATGGGATAAAGAACGATGATGGCCGGGAGGAAGTCTGAAGCAGGAGTCCAGGGCTCCGCGGAGCAGGTTTTGCCGTCGTCTTAAAGTAGGTCCTTTTCACCCCTGGAGAAATTAATTTGCTCTTATAAGAGGTCCTGATCGCAGGACGACTGGTTACTAACCTGACTTGGAGCCATTTGATGTCCTTGGCCTGGAGCAGCAAACAATACAGTATGGAGACCCGATAGAAATGTCCAAAGCAAGTCTACAACTGGACTTATGTCAGGTAGCGCTAAGGGCCATATCTTGCACAAATAAGTGAATATGGATATCAAAGTTGCCGCTATGCTTGGCTCCTGCTAGTCAAATTGAAACCATGTTTTGATGCAGTGAGGTTCCTTTCCACGTACCAACGATGCAAAAAGAGACAAATCGAAAACTTAGGTATATCTAGAACGATCCCTTTTAATAGTATCATTATATCAGACCAAACTAGAAATATAAATAGGCTTAAGGCAATTACGGTTATATAAACAATTATAATGATTAAAAAAGAAGAAATTGAATCAGGATTATATTGAACGATTTTGGTAAAGTCCTTAGTTTAAGATATTATTATTATTATTATTATTATTATTATTATTATTATTATTATTATTATTATTATTATTATTAACCAAGCCACAATCCTAGTTGGAAAAGCAAGATGCTATAAGCCCAAGGGCTCCAACAGAAAAAATAGCCCAGTGATGAAAGGAAATAATGGAATAAATAAACGATATCAGAAGTAATGAAAACAATAAAATAAAATATTTAAAAAACGTTAACAACATTAAGACAGAAAATTATTATATATACTAAAAAACGGATTTTGAGCGAAGCAAAAAATCTATTTTTGGGTGAGGTAGCCATGTCGTCCTGATGGAAGTTCCTATTAGATAGCTTTCTAGGGTATATTTGACTACAGTGATATTCCCAGAGAATTTTACCTTAAGGTATCCAGAATTCTAACTCCTGGAGCGAATATCCCTAAATAATCTCACAGGGATATCGCATAATATCAGAGAACGTATTCTTGACACGTCACATAGCTATCTTCACCCCGAACAGTATTAACGCTTCGAGGGGGTATAGTGACAAGAATATGAAATGAGAATGAAAAGAGAGCCGCTCATAAGGCATCTCTCCTATTCCGTTTCCAGTGTGTATCTGATGAAGGCGGTAGCGCCCTCTTTCTTCCTTGTGGCGATATACGAGGTGTTACAGATACTGTACTATAGGGAGGGGTCAACAGGCCCTTTTACAATAAAAGGAAGGGCGGGTCCATCAGGACGACATGGGTACCTCACCCAAAAATAGATATTTCGCTTTGCTCAAAATCCGTTTTTTTGGGCTCAGGCCATGTCGTCCTGATGGAAGTTTACCAGAGCATTACTGTATCTGTGGATTCTCAATCAGTGCCGTACTCTCAAGAAAGTATTTTCCTGGTCCGTCTAGACCTAGAGACCTATGATGTTACCGTCATACATCATTTCATCTAAGCATGAACTATGTTAGTGCTTCCTGCCCCCTACAGGGAAGAGTCATACTAGACTCTGGAAAAAGTTTCGAGAAGTACATAAAAATTTATGGATGACAAAATGACAAGCTTGTATAGTGGTCTCGCCCTATACAATATGAAGCAAAGTTTGTATAAGAGTCACTAATGTCAGAATGTATTTGTGACACCTTCCCCAATGTGACTACTCTTATAAACTATTGGATAATGGTTGTATCCGCATAGAAACAAATTTTGCATCTTTGCCACCAACCCGTTAGGGTACCACGTCAACCCTTCCAAGGAAGGGTTAGAGTGAGTGGACTTTTGCTAGAATCAGGGAACAGTCTCGAAAGACATACCATAATAAAAATATCCATATTTTAATCTTAATACTCGGTACATTTCTAATAAAATGAGTATGGGTACTAGTTTATCAAAATTTAATAAACGTACATATCAGATCAACATTTATAAAATTTATCAAATGTGGATGATATGCGTAAAAGCATAAAGGAAAACAGTCAACAGAAAATATTGTTTCATCTACTAGGAAACAGATTTGCCACTTCAATTGAATTATTAATAATAATGATATAGTCTTTATACTGTTTACATACACTAGCATAAAAAACGCTTGGCACAAGTGTCTGTATATGCTATAGATTACCGACGTCAATGGAACAGTCCGTAAGGACACTTTCGTGGCCTGTCGCTCCGTGTGTAGTAACATACAGTGACTACATGCGCACCCTCTCAATAAATCGTCCCAAATTAATTACACTGTTACTCGCAGACTTGAAACAGAAGGTTGAAGAATTCTACCTGCTGCTACCACAGATCTTATAAGTTGATCCACTTGCTTCGCATAGTACATAAAGAACGCCTTGGCTGACTACCAGGCGGTGTACAAACAAGGATGTTCAAAGGCCATATAATTAAGGAAATTTTATGGAAGAGGCAACTTTCCTCGGATCATGACTAACGGGTGTACTGTCTGGATCCGTTCTGCGAATAACACGGGTGAATTTCACTCATAGTTATAGATAACTTTGAACCCAGGGTTTCTCTTCTGAACAGCTGTCCTCCCATAAAGTCTGAAGTTCTATGAAGATAGAACTTTAGGCACACCAATGGACATAGTGATGCATCTTCCTTCAGAGGGCCGATTCTTTAGGGACCCTACCTATTGGTGGGTAGCTTGTTCCTGGAAAGAAACGTTGGGTCTGGAAATAGATTCAGTTCTCCCTCCAAGAACTGGACGTGGCCTTCCTCTCTAGAGAGAGCCACTATTTCATAACTCTGGCCCCCAAAGCGAGTACAAACAGAAATATGACTTAAATTCAAAACCTTCTAAGCACATTCCTCATTGTTCATTATTTATACACAATGAGGAATCATATCTAATGAAAATGCAAAGGGTCTTTTGAAGCACTGGAAGGCTGGTTCATTAAGAACGTCGTAAGAAAGGTCGACCTGTAACGCATATAGTATCTGACTTGTCAAGGCAGGCTTGAACAACAGAATTGTGTTGGCTGCTAAACCTTGCTCATGAAGGTGAATGAAGAATGATAAATAGGAATCTGTCGGGATTTCTTTGGGCTTCTTCGCCTTGACAAAGGATAGCTATCTCTTCCCTGAAGCCTCATAATGTCTTCTGGTTTCCTCCAAAAGTCTAAACTGACTTTTAAACACCGAATCTTTTTCTCCTTGTTAGGGAGAGAAAATCATGAGATGTAAGTTCCGTGTTTTCTGTGATGAAGCGAAGACAGTCGACTTCTGTACTCGCTGAGACAGGGATGGATCCGGTAGCGGTACGAATTTTAGTCGTAGTTCCAATGCCAGAGGGAACCACAGGCTATTTGGCCACTTGTGGGCCACTATGGCTGCTTTCCCTTTGAAGGATCTCAGCTTATCGAGGACCTTCAAAAGGAGGTTGTGCGGAGGGAACAGATAGATACTGGACCATCTGTTCCAGTCTAGGGACATAACGTCCACTGCCTCCGCTGACGGCTCCTCGTAAGGGGACACGTAACGATCTATTTTCTTGTTGTCTTCCGTCGCAAAGAGGTCTATCTGCAGCTCTGGGACTTGACTCGAGATGAAGGAGAACGATCCTGCGTCAAGGGACCATTCTGACTCTATAGGTGTAAACCTAGATAGAGCGTCCGCTGTCACATTGCGGAACCCTTGAATGTGAACTGCTGACAGGTGCCATTTCTTCCTTTCCGCCAAACGGAATATGGCCAATATCACTTGGATCTCTTCGCGCGTCTGATGCATATTTTCTCCAGACTCCTATTGCATCCTTAAGCTGTGCTCTTAGCACTGGATCTGTTATCGAAGCAAACTGTAGAGAGCCCAGCACTCTCTCCTGTTCGCGTCTTGATATCCGTTTGGATTTCAGTAGTCTCTCGACAGATCCTGCTATTTCTTTCCTCTTCTTACTAGGAATGGAAAGCCGATATGTCTCCAAATTCCAGTGGATTCCCAACTACTGAAATTTTTGAGCTGGAGAAAGACGAGACTTTTTTATGTCGATCTTGAATCCCAGATATTCCAGGAACTGGATCACTATCCTAGAAGCTTGCATGCATTCTGTCCTAGATGCTGCCCACACCAGCCAGTCGTCCAAGTAGGCTACTACTTGGACCCCCTTTAGGCGTAATTTATGGACGTCTGCGTTCGCGAGCTTTGTGAAAAACCTTGGGGCTATGTTTAGCCCGAAAGGCATGGCTCTGAAGGCGTAAAGTTTTCTATGTAACTTGAAGCCTAGGTAGGAGGAGAGGTTGCGATTAATTGGAACATGCAAATAAGCGTCAGACAAGTCTATAGAGACAGTGTAGGCCCTTTTGGGCAGTAGGGTCCTTATGTGTTGAAGTGTGAGCATTCTGAACCTATAGTTCATTATGAACTTGTTGAGTGGCGACAAGTCTAGAATGATTCTGAGTTTTTCTGAGTCCTTCTTTGGAACACAAAACAGCCTCCCATGGAATTTGATGGACTTGACTTTCCGTATTACTCTTTTGTCTAAGAGCTCTCGGACGTATTCTTCCAGAACGGGGGTTGAGTGTTGGGAGAATTGAGGAAATTGAGGTGGAGGGCTGCTCCAACTCCAACCTAGTCCATTCTTTATTAGGCTGTGGGCCCAGGGATCGAAGGTCCAGCGATCCCTAAATAGCTGTAGCCTCCCTCCTACTGGAAGCATCTCACTTCTACTGTTGTGGACCTGAGGCCTTGCCTCCTTGACTGCGTCTTCCCCTGGATCCCCTTCCTCTTGAAGGGCGTCTAGAAGAACCTCTGGCTGTTCCTCTAGCCCTCGAACGAAAGGAAGAGGTCTGCCTTTCGAAGGCTGGGTTAAAAACTGGCTACTGAGTCGCCACTTGTTGAGGTACCAGCTGGTACGTGGTAGGAGTTTGTGCCATTATCTGAGGCACCGCGGTCACAGGAAGTTGTTGCTGTTGTTGCTGTAGGTAAGGTATAGCCGGCCGAGAAATGGCCTAGGCCTTTTTGTCTTCCTCTTGGGTTGGGGACCCTCATCCTGAGAAGACTTCCTCTTAAGATCTAAGCCCCACTTTTTGAGAAGGTTCCTATTCTCTGTGGCAGCCTTGTCTACTACCTCTTTAACCACATCGTTGGGAAAGAGGCCTTTACCCCAGATACGAGAGGAGATCAGTTTCCTCGGTTCGTGCCTCACCGCAGCCGAGGAGAACACAAACTCTCTACAGGCTCTCCTAGCTTTAATTAAGCTATAGAGATCATTCGTAACTGTGGCCAGATGTGGGTAGGCGAGGCCACAAAGGAGGGAAGCTTCTTACTCAAGGCTGGCACCTTTGAGTTCGTGAAACCCCTCTCTTTCATCGAGCTCGAGCTTTACTATGGTAAAAAACTATGGGCTCCTTCGGCTCAGTCTCCTCCTTTGAGGCTGGCTCTATCCTAAGGTGGACATAACAGTCCGGGTAGGAATCTTTATTGGGCCAAAATTCCACCTCTTCCAGGGGAAATGCTCCCAACTTTTCAGATATGTCGATCTTCCCGATTGTCATTGGCATGTGTTCGGCATATCTCCAAGGATTGGTATCCGAGCACAAAGGAAGATCCTTCACGTTGAGTCACTTCTGGGGCCCACGTGATGCTGCAAGCCTACATATCTCCAGTTTCATTGCAGCCTCCTTCTCATCATTCTTCTTCTGAATTTGTTGGATCATCTCAACAATAGAAGAAAGAGTCCTTCCCAGGTCATCTGGGATAGCAGACGATGTAGAGGGAACAGGTTCTGGGTCTGGAACCGATGTAACCGACACTTCATCGATTTCTTCCTCTTCTACTTGAGGAGCCTGGCACAGCTCCTCCTCTTGACCTTCTCCTAGAAGGTCCTTCTTTGTAGAATCCGACACCTCCGACATCCTATCGTCCAATTGAATGTCTTGAAGGGCGGCCGAGACTTCAGAATCCACCGGATTCTGGGCAGTTGATATCTCCACCTGAAGCTGGGGAATGACTGCATCGGCTGATGCTTTAGGGAAAAGGTAGGCCCTCATCTTCTCATTTGGAAGGTAGGGGCCTGAGGTGTTTTTCTGAAAACCACTCACCCAGGATCGTAACATTTCCCTGGCAGCATCCCTTGACTCCGTCGACTTGGGGTCGTCAAAAGCCTCAGTAATCAGGTTAGAATATACTGTACAAACCTGAGGGTCCCAATACTGGAGATCACCTCTGGAGGCTGCGCATGCTGCGTGCCTCCTACAATGTTCATGTCCACAGAAGAACATACTGCGGACATTACAGAACACACTCCTGCACTTCGGATGGTCCTCCTTTTCCGAGGCAGAAGAGGCCGGAGAAGTCATCAAAAAGTTGAATTAAATCCAAAATAATGAGAGAACACAAGGGAAAACACCGAGTAGTAGAGCTACACGAAAAGGAATAAAGAGGGTGCTACCGCCTTCATCAGATACACACTAGAAATGGAATAGGAGAGATGCCTTATGAGCGGCTCTCTTTTCATTCTCGTTTCAGATTCTTGTCACTATGTGACGTGTCAAGAATACATCCTCTGATATTATGCGATATCCCTGTGAGATTATTTAGGGATATTCGCTCCAGGAGTTAGAATTCTGGATACCTTAAGGTAAAATTCTCTAGGAATATCACTGTAGTCAAATATACCCTAGAAAGCTACCTTATAGAAACTTCCATCAGGACGACATGGCCTGAGCCCAGAAAAGACTTATGTCACCATTAAACATCAAAACATTTGCTACAAGTTTGAGCTTTGGAAGTTCTATTGACTCAACTACCCGATTAGGAAGATCATTCCACAACTTGTTGATAGCTGGAATAAAACTTCTAGAATACTGTTAAGTATTGAGCTTAATGACGGAGAAGGTCAACTATTAGAATTAATTACATGGCTAGTATCATGAACAGGATGGAACTGTCCAGGAAGATCTGAATGTAAAAGATGGTCAGAATTATGAAATATCTTATGCAACATGCATAATGAGCTAATTGAATGACGGTGCCAAGATTAATATCTAGATCAGGAATAAGAAATATAATATAATATAATATGTTTTTTCAAAAAGGTCCATAAAAGAAACAGAAAATATAGATAAATCACTATATTTCGGTCAATAAACATCGACCCTCTTCAGGATGTAAAGTATAAATGAGGAATACAGTGGAGAGTGACGGTTTATATATGAAAGCAAAAGGGTGTGTTCAATTGTTCTATAGTTGTTATAATTGCTGTAAGGATCAGCCAAATTTAATTACATCCAGGTGCGTCTCCTTATTGTTGAGCCGCTCGGAGGAAGTCTTGACCTCTGATGCATATCTGGTGGTCGGTCTCCGTGGATTATCTTCTTAATGATAGGGTTGAGAAGAGTATTGTCCATTGTGTGTGCTTTCCATTGGCTGCCAGATAGGTCCATTGTGTTTGATTGATTTATGATGGCTG
Organism: Palaemon carinicauda; assembly: GCF_036898095.1. Lineage (NCBI taxonomy): Eukaryota > Metazoa > Arthropoda > Malacostraca > Decapoda > Palaemonidae > Palaemon > Palaemon carinicauda. The sequence continues at coordinate 63,340,593 of NC_090730.1, forward strand.
ATTCCAGGATTTTCCTTCTGTACGGCCAGGTACTCTTAAAAAGCAAAGACGACTCACTCCAGTTAATCTGGTGCCCTAAATCCCTAAGGTGAACGAAAATCCCCGAGTTTTCATAGCCATACCTAACAGATCTTTTGTGTTCGGATAATCTTTGAGATATCGAACGGCCTGTTTGCCCAACGTAGACTTTTTCACAATCCCCACATGGTACTTTATAAACGCCGGATTCTATATCTCTTTTATTTTGATAAACATTAATAAGGGCGCTTCCTATGGTCTTGGGATATGAAAAAACAAAGGGGTTCTCAGTTTTGATATTATTTGTTATATTTTCAATACCTTCTATATATGGGAGTTTTATCTTATTTTTAAAATCTCTTTGGCTAATCCTTCCAGCAATTATAACAACTATAGAACAATTGAACACACCCTTTTGCTTTCGCATATAAACCATCACTCTCCACTGTATTCCTCATTTTTACTTTACATCATGGAGAGGGTCGTTGTTTATTGACCGAAATATATTGATTTATTTATATTTCCTGTGTTTCTTTTATGGGCCTTTTTGAAAAAAAAAAACATGTTAAACTGTTCGATTACAGTTATAAGTAAGGCATAATATAATATATATATTCCAGTCCAACAAATTAAGATGAGAATCAGCAGCTGCAGGCCAGACAGGAGAACAATACTAGAAACAAGATAAAATGAAAGAATTTAAAAAATTCTTCAGAATAGATTGATCTCGGAAAATCTTAAAAGACTTTCTCAATAAGCCAATCTTTTGTGCAAGTGAAGAAGACACAGACGTAATGTATTTCTCAAAAGTAAATTCTCTGTCGAGAATCACACCTAAGATTTTAAAAGAGTCATACAAAGTTAAAGAAACATTATCAATGCTGATATCCGGATGTTGAGGAGCCACTGTCTTTGACCTTTTTACAATCATACTTTGAGTTTTTTTTTAGGATTAAACTTTATACACCATAATTTGGACCATGCACTAATTTTACCGAGATCTCTATTGAGGGATTCACCAACCCCAGATCTACATTCAGAAGATGGAATTGATGAAAAGAGAGTAGCATCATCTGCATATGCAACAAGCTTGTTTTCTAGGCCAAACCACATGTCATGTGTATATATTAAGAAAAGTAATGGGCCAAGTAGACTACCCTTTGGAACACCAGATATCACATTCCTTTACTCACTATGGTGCCCATCAACAACAACTCTTTGAGATCTTTTACTTAAAAAATCCATAATAATACTAAGAAACGACCCACCCACTCCCAACTGTTTCAGTTTGAAAACAGGGGCCTCATGATTAACACGGTCAAAGGCAGCACTAAAATCAGGGACTTTTAGTGGGAAGACAATGTCAACCATTGACAACCAGACAGCGAGAGGGATAATTTAGGATGTAAAGCACTTATAAACTTCATCTTTCTTGAAGATTAACATTATTTGCTCATATTTTGAATGTTAGTTTTGACGTCATTGTTTACTGAACTTACTTAAATATTTTAATTGCTATTGATAATCCCGAATTTCCTTCACAGAGCTTATTTTTATATCTTAGTTTAATTCAATGGGATCTTAGCTCAATAAATGACAACCAGGCCTTGCTATGACATGTTTAAAAACATAATATCTTTACTTTATTGCCGACATTAATTTCTTTTCTCGTAATCATTCCCATAATCTTAAGGTAACAAACATTATCAAATCAATAGGACGTCGACTTTACGTAGAGACACATACGCTTTGGCAATATATAAGGAAGTTCCCTGATTATACAATGGGTAATATCCTGTACTATATCATTAAATTATGTCCTTCATAGCCATCCATATTCAAATATAATGTGATATTTAAAACAATGAAGAAATACTTTTCAATGAAGTATATGTTACATCCTTTATATTACTACTTGTTATGATCTTTGTGTTTTTTTTTTAGTAAGATTGCAATGGCAAAATAGAGAGATGGGGATTGTTTAGTCCCCAAACTAAATGATGAACAGAGAATCTGAGGAACAAAAGAAGCGATCCTTTCCCTCAACTGAATCCATTCAAGTCTTCGACTTTTCCTCTTGAAATCTTTCTCTTGATTCTAAGAGTAATAGTTTCATGTCGCCTTTTTCTTCTGTTTCCTCTGTCGTCATGAAACCTTTTTTCAAGGCTCCCTTTTCATCGTTAATCTCCTTTCCTTTTGTCTTTTCTCCATTATCTTGCATTTCTTTCTTTCTTCTTTCTATTTTGAGTATTTTTTAACATATTTTCTCTCTTTTCTTAGTCTCTTTTCTTCTCAATAAAAGTTCTTCATCATTACGTTTCACATACATATTTTTTCTTATCAACAGAATCCCTTTCGTAAAGACTTCTCAGAATATCCACTCCTCTTTCTTAGTTTTTCATTGATATAGAAATCATATCGGAATAATAAAACCTTTAAACGTTTTGGTAACCATATGAACGTTTCCTCACGCATATGTACCAACCGTGTGTCACACAATTGTACATAATCATTTTGCATATATTATGCTTGTATCTGCGCTCTTCCCTCGCACTAAAAAGAACCTGAATGATCATGTCTCCGTTTTGCTCTGTAACATTGTTTGTCTCTCGAACAGGTTATGTCCGGTTGCCTTGAGGTTTTGTATATAAAGAAGAGTGTTCCTGAATAAACAACTCAGTTGATTGCATCCTGCCTTTGAGTTCACAACCCTCACTCGGCTCAGTCACATTGGTGACCCCGGAAGTCGACTCGCTTTACTGCCTTCCACCCCCACCTCCCTCGCCCCTCCATCGGTGGTACTATGACGGACTCTACTAAAGCAGTTGGCGCTGCGGCCGCCCCATTGAAACTTTCACCGTTCGCCAGCGAAGAGGCGTTTGCTTGGTTTCAGCGCGCGGAAGTCCAGTTTCGTATCAGAGGCATGACTCGCTCAACCACCAAAGAGGATTATGTTCTCGCGGCGATACCCGAGGACACCTTCCCAGAAATATCCGACTGGCTTTGTGAACAAGGAGACACCCCAATAGCGTATGACGCCCTCAAAACATACCTTCTGCAGCAGTACTCGCCGTTGCCAGCCGCCCGTATAGCAAAGTTTTTTCAGCTCTCGCAACAACCGTTGGGGGACCAAAGGGCTTCGCTTGCCCTCAGGGAAATGACCAGTATTGCTCGCCTTCAACCTGCCGCAGACTGCTCTCCTCGTGAGGTGAACCTACTTCGTGCCCTTTGGATACGCCGTTTACCCGAACCTGTACGCGCTGCCACACCCGATGTCGATAGTTTACCCATAAAGGACTTGATGACCAAAGCCGACGCCCTTATGGACAGATACTTCAAGACCTCCATCAATCCCTCCACCCCTGACGACGAGGATGCCTATTTAACGTCAACCGAAGCTGACATGAATGCCGTAAGACATACACGCCTACCCGGTGACGTGCCGAAGCGGCGACAAAGCCGCCCACCGCCCACCAATCGCTCGCGCCCCAACGAACGACTTCTACAGCCACTTACTACCTCCCATCCGCCGCAGTTTTGCTACTACCACTTCAGATTCGGGGCAACCGCGAAGAAATGTGCCAAGAATTGTCAGTGGCCAAAAAACGTGTAAGTAGGCCATCGCTTGTGGCGGTGGCCTCCCATGTTTCTAATCTTTTCTTTTTATTGGATGCAGGAATGGGCGTGCGATTTTTGGTAGACACGGGTGCTTGTCGTTCTCTTTTGCCAAGGAAACTCTTCAAGGCACGACGTAGTCTGTCTACATCTGCCGACGTCCGCTTGGTAGCTGCCAACGGATCTGCGATACCCACCTACGGTTACGAGAACCTCACATTATCGTTCGGAAACGGTAAATTCAATTGGAAGTTTCTCGTTGCTGACGTCACAATGCCAATCCTCGGTGCGGATTTCCTCTCTCATTTCCACCTTCTGGTCGATGTCGCCCACCGACGATTGGTCAACGCAGACTCGTACTTGTCGACACCTCTTCAACGCGCCCCCTCTAACCTCGCTCTCCACATCAGCGCACCCACGGATGACTACGCCCACCTCCTCACGTCGTACCCGGAAGTTTTCCGTCCAGAACTTCGCCAAACGCCCACGGTTCCTGCCAAGCACGGTATTTATCACCATATCAAGATGACGGGACCCCCAGTCTTCACATAATTCAGATGTCTGGCACCGGAGCGATTGGCAGCCGCCAAACAGACGTTCGCCAAAATGGAGGAAATGGGCCTTTGCCAAAAGGCCTCCAGCCCATGGTCGTCACCCTTACACATCGTTCTGAAGAAAGACGGCTCCCTCCGTCCGTGCGGGGATTACAGGCGCCTGAACATGCAAACAGAACCGAATCACTACCCCCTCCCAAACATTGCCGACGTGACCTCCTACCTGCACAAAGCGAAGGTTTTCTCTACGCTCGACTTCCTAAAGGGGTATTATCAGGTGCCTATGAACCCAGAAGACATCCCCAAGACCGCCATCACCACTCCGTTTGGTACATACACCTTCAATTACTCCTGTTTTGGCCTTCGTAATACTGGGGCAACGTTTCAACGTCTCATGGATGGCCTCTTAGGGGACCTCCCTTTCTGTGTATGTTATGTGGACGACATACTTGTGTTCTCCTCCTCAAAAGAGGAACACCTCCTTCACCTGCGCATCGTGCTCGACCGCCTGCAACAAAACGGCCTTGTAGTCCGGTACGACAAGTGTACCTTTGGCGCCAACGAAGTGTCGTTCTTAGGGCACCGTATTACTCCTGAAGGAGTCCATCCCCTCCTTGAGAAGGTAGCAGCCGTTCAGAACTTCCCCGCGCCCTCGACCGTCAAAGCTCTGCAGGAATTCTTGGGCATGATCAACTATTATCACCGTTTTCTGCCAGCCATTGCCGCCACTCTTGCTCCCCTCTACGCCTCCCTCAAGGGCAAGCCAAATAATAAAACCATTAAACGTTTTGGTAAACATATGAACGTTTCCTCACGCATAAAAACATTATACAAAATATTCTTTAACATGTATTCTTATTTCTATTTTTTTTTCTAATTAAGAGAAACCCTTTCATAGAAACTTCTCTGAATAGTCTCTTATTTTTCATCGAAGTAAAAAATCAAATAGTTGTAATAGAACCGTTATAAGCTCTGGTAGACACCTAAACGTTTAAACATTTTTCCTCATGAAAACATGATACAAAAGATTTTCTTGCTAAAAGACAAAACAAAGTTCACAAACATTTTTTTTTTCATGTGGCAGAGATACAGTTATCACAAAACGGATTTTGAGCGAAGCGAGAAATCTATTTTTGGGCGCGATCGCCATGTCGCCCTGATGGAAGTTCCTAAAGTAGCTTCCTAAGGGATATATGTTACTACAGTGATATTCCCAGAGAATTAAACCTTCAGGTCCCAGAATTCTAACTTCTGGAGCGAATATCCTTAAATTTTCTCTCAAGGATATTGCATAATATCAGAGGACGTATTCTTGACACGTCACATAGCAATCTGCACTCCTAATAATGTTTACGCTTCGAGGGGATGTGGCAGTATAGAAGGATACCCCCGTTCTCGTACTACTATTGACCACAACCACAGCGCCATTCCTAAGATGGCAGACATTCCTTGTAGCATTGAGCGTGGTGCTACAGAAACAACGCCTCATGGAGGGGTACTGTGAAGATCTTTTCTTTTTAGAAAAGAAGGGTGGGTCCATCAGGACGACATGGTGATCTCACCCAAAAATAGATTTTTCGCTTCGCTCAAAATCCGTTTTTGGGGCTCAAGCCATGTCGTCCTAATGAAAGCATAACAGAAAATTAATGTATCTGTGGATTTTCATCAGTGCCTTAACCGTAAAGGGGAATGAAATTGAAGCAGTAGCAAGAAAAGGAAGAGTGCCTGTTACCTGGTGGGAATACCTTCGACACCGAGTAACCCGCCTTTTCTATACTGTTTGATAGGATAGCCTGTGCTTTATCATGGTCGAGAATCATAATCTCCTTTGATTCCGGTCCTTTTCTTGACCTTAGTTCATCCTTCAGTCTAACGAAACAGTTAGGGAAAGCATCAAAGCTTGGCCAAAACTGGATTTTGTCCAAAGGAACAGCACCCATCTTCTCCGAGATGTAGAGTTTGCCGTTTAAAATCAGCATCAGCTCCGCAAACCTCCAGGGATTGGTTTTGGAGCATGTCGGAAGGTCTTCCTCTATGGGTCGTTTGTATGACCCCTGAGGAGCAACAAGTGGAGCTTTACAAGGCTCTACATTGCATTTCTCTTCCGGCTTTTCGCTCTGTTTGCACAAGTTTTCTATTAGATTCCTCACTTGGGCCCATAACTGGTCCATTCCATCTAATAGAGGGATAGAAGGCGGAGATATCGATGTTGCTGGCTCTAGAGCCAGTATAGACAGAGACAATTCCAACCCGACATTCTCCCTTCTTCCCCTGGGCGCTTTCTGTCCTCCTTCCTGGGTTACGTCGGGAGATGTACCTCATGTCTGCGGTACCACTATTTCCTTACATGCTGTTGGAAATAGTATACTACGCATCTTGTCATTAGGCAAGAAAGGTCCCGGAGAGATTTTCTGAAAGCCTCTCACCCAGTTGCGTAGCTTGAAACGAGCTGCATCCCTAGTCTCTACCGACTTGGGATTCTTGAAACCCTCGGACAATAGGGTCCGACATACTTTGCAAGCCTGCTGGTTCCAATAATGCAGGGATTCGGAAATAATATTGCAGGGGCCATGAAACCTGCATGCATTATGTCC
>NC_090730.1:63352373-63387373 GCF_036898095.1 Palaemon carinicauda
GTACCAGACACTTCCACGAACTTTACAGAATATTTTCACTAGAATTTGACATTTTCATAAATATAGACAGTAAAACTACTCCACTTAAGCAGGAAAAATGGTACGAAGTTGGAGTCTACTTTTCTCATATGTAACTGCATAATTCAGTAGACATTCACTGAGCCTTCACATTGGAGCATCGGCCAGTACATGTGGGACCTTTACTGGAACATTTCCCTAGTTCCGTACATGCCTTGGCAGCCATGGGCAAGCTGTTCCAGGTCATCTTCAAGGACTTGGTTGATTCATCAATGGCCTAGTTAAAGCCTACATTTGTGATAGTCTTCTTCTTGGCCTTATTACTGGTTGTCCAGATCCCAGCCTGGTACACAGCACGGCCAGTGTGAAACAACATGGCTCCTTATGTAGGCAGATGTTTTCCATTGATATGCTCTTCTGGCAGAAGATTCCCTTGCGGGTCTCATTCATAATGTTCGGTGTGATGGTCTCTTCTTAACTGACAACAATGTATCCTTCCAGCAGTTGGAACTGCTTACTTTGATGTGTAATTGGCTCATGTGAGTAAGCCCCGATGAAATTGAATGCCTCAAGGACTTCCATGTTGTTTTCGGTACTCTTTCATGGAAAGCTAGAAGCTTTATCACAGTCAGTTGATCCGTTGTGTATGGGAAGTGCTGTGGATATGTCCTGATTAGAGATCGATGTTGATTTCTAAAATCAGTCAAGCAAGTCAAATGATATTGAACTTTCCAAGCAATGATGTCACCAATTCGTTTAATTCCATCCATTAATTATCCTATCTGCACCTCTCTGACTATAGACCTGACACTCATCTACACCTAGAGTTCTGAACCCTTATATGGTACCCTCTTGCTTAATGCAAAAGATGCAGCTGGCCCTCTCAAGAGACACCCTTTAGGGATAGTGTTTGCTTCCACACTTTCAAGGGTGTTGTCTCTTTCCCTCTTTCTGGCCCTTTCCACCCAGTTGGGATTAAATTATCAATGGCAGGACTTGTGTCACTGAGCTTGGCTAGTGGAGAAGTCCTCCACACTTATATTAGCACCTAAGGTAAGAGGCAATGGCGGGGTCTTAAGTTCTCTGAGGTGAGTCAAATTTTTCAGTAAAGATACACAGGTGGTGACTGCTGTGGTGGCTGTTCCTCTTGCATTCTAGGGACAACGCAGATGTTCAGATGTTCGTTTCTGGCTGATTAATACTTTATGACCTATCTATCTTGCCGTGTGTTCAACTTTCCATCACATGGTAAAATAAAACAGATAGCAGACACTTCTGTTACTTTAATTACATGTACCGTATGTTTAATGTAATATTTGTTACGAGTTATATTTATTGCACAGCAAGTAAATTCACTTGCTTTACTTCCACACAGTTAAATATGATTATGCCAAATTGGACTATGATTGCTGCAGATCTTTAGTTTTATAACCGAGGAGCCTTGTAGCACAAAACTTTGCTTCTACCTATAACCTTGTACTTATACAAGTAAATGGATCTTCCTGCCTCAATACAGCCAAGAAACATACAGAAATAAGAAGAAAACACTAGTTTTGAGTAAATACCATTATTTCAATGCATAAAAAGATTTCTGAAAATACCTTTTTTTTCACAGAAAAATTAACAAAAATGTTAAATGTGTGTTGGTTGATTCAGTTGGCGCTCTATCTAGAATAAAAAGCTCTGCCCGTGAAGACTATCAGCATGAAATTTAGTGTTTTTTTTTTTTTTTTTTTTTTTTTTTTTTTTTTTTTTTTTTTTTTTTTTTTTTTTTTTTTTCATAGGATTCTACACCTGTGATTATATGATTCATAAGGTGAAAGGAGACAAGTCTTCATAATTATTCAAAAGAAAATATATACACGAAATAACATATACAATTGAAAATAAACATTCATTTATAATGCTCTTGATCTTTGCAGAGTAAAACTATTGAGACGCTAATAAGAGTAAAATATTAGCATCAAACGATCGTTGTTTTCAAAAACTTCTGTATATATGTAGTATTACAAAATACAGTTGTGTTGAATTTCAGTTTCACAGAGAATAATAAGACCATGGTATTCAGGGATATTCACATAACATTCCCCCACGTATAATATCAAAAGTCTTCGCAAAAGGATGATGTATACTTTCCAACTGTTTTCCTAATCATATTTTCTCTTTTGACTTGAAATGTGTTTGACAAAAAAGGGTAATAGATTTCATTCCTCACTGAGCATCAAAAGAAAAGTTACTTTGTTTATCGAGATACTTAATATGTCCCGGGTGAGTATCAGATGGAATTTGCTTTGAAAAAGGAAACTCAAGACAATTGATATTTCATGTCTAGCAAACTTCCTAGAGACCACATTCTTTTGTTAATATCAATTATTTCTACAAAGACTAAACGGCTCCCTCCACGCAGATCTCTTCAGTGTTTCATTGTGTTCTTTGACCAAGAATCCTTGTGGGAGAGAACCAAGATTCACCGAGTCTCTTCGTCATAAGTCATTGCATTGTATAGTTCTCTAAATGATTCATTTTCATGCTTGCTATAGGACATCAAAGTACTTTCGGTAACTTCTAATTAAAGAGAGAGGTAGGAAGTTTGAGATCTCTCAGAGAAATGTATTGAAGGGATTTACACCATAAAGCTATAAGATGAAAAAATTATGTTTTTTTATAAGATTTAATTTCGTTCGAAGAAAAGGAAATGGCAGCATGATTGAATATATCTTCATCTCTCATTATCTTTGAACATAATTTTTAGAACCAGTTCTTTATTCATATATATATATATATATATATATATATATATATATATATATATATATATATATATATATATATATATATATATATATATATATATATATAAATATATGTATATATATACATATATACAGTACATGCATATATATGTATATATATATATATATATATATATATATATATATATATATATATATATATATATATATATATATATATATATATATATATATATATATATATATATATATATATATATATATATATATATATATATATATATATATATATATATATATATATATATATATATATATATATATATATATATATATATATATATATATATATATATATATATATATATATATATATATATATATATATATATATATATATATATATATATATATATATATATATATATATATATATATATATATATATATATATATATATATATATATATATATATATATATATGACGGTCGGTAAAAACAAATTTTTTTAGCAAATTTCATGATAAGAAGTTTAACAAATGACTGGATTTTTTTGGGAACAGTTTCTGGAGTCATAGTCTAATATACTTAGGACTCATTTATATTATCAACCTTTTCTAAAAAGATTTTTATAGAAAAAATATTTTACTGTTCAAACAATATGTAGTGTTAAGAATATAAGTGTAAGTTTTACTTTTATTTAGTTAGTTTAGTTATCCCGACCATTTACGAGCTCCTTTTCTAGATTTTGTATGAATATTATCAATATTCCCTTTCCTCTATTTTGTTGAAAACCATTAAGAAAAAAAAGGATTGAATCATATTTCTCTGTTAGTTTATGCTGCTTTAAAGTTTATGTGATGTATAAGAAAAAAACTACTTATTTTTTTTCATTTTCTTGTATAAGAAAAAAACTACTTATTTTTTTCATTTTCTTTGTACGTATGATCTTGACGTGAATAAACAGTTACTGAAGTTTTAAAAAAGGCTGGATCCGATTGAACCCAAGTTCCTCTTCATTATTTAGGATTTTTAGCAGAACCTGCATGAGATATTGAGACTGAACCTTAATCTCTTCTTTGTATCAGTTGCATCCCCTTTTATCCGGAATTTGTTCTTAGAATAAAAACCATTAATGATGTTTGATCATATTTTGTTTGATATGATTATGAGATCCAAAAAGAATCTCAGCTTTAGTTGACAGATTCCGGACTCATATCTTCACTTCATCAGTTTAATATTAAGCTTCAATTTACTCATAAAATTTTCAGTGGAATAAATTGCAGCAAAGAATCCTGAGAGTGATCTCTCTCACTTCAAAATTCAAACTTTGATGCAATTTTTCTGTTCGAAGAGGTTCTCAATTCGTGATTCCCTTGTGAGAAAAAAAGAAAGTCCTTTTTACGAGACCAAATCACAATGACGTATTAGTCAGTCATATATTATGACCTGAGTGAGGTTTTGCCCTGTCTATTGAAATAGTCAAGTTTATCTTTTTAAGATTTTTTCTTGTGTCAAATTGCCCATGGGATGAGGATTGCAATAGTTTATATCCTAAAGCATTTTTATGAAAATAATTTTTTTCCTATAGATTTCGTTGCATAGTCTCTCCTCTTCACTTAACATATTGGCAGATACAAATGATATTAATGAAGGAAATGTAATATCCTTTCACTCGAAACTTCTCTTCCCAAAAATAGATATATTAATTTTTCGCTTGAAACCTTTTTATTTAGACAGAAGTAAAAAGGAGTAATGTTGAAATAGGTAAAGAATGACACCAATGGACATGTCTGATCATTCATTGTTCTCCAGTTTATGCAAATTATCTCTTCATTTCTGTTTCTAAAAGGACCAGAATTTTAATACTCATAGAGAAATGTGTTTTGTCTCCATACAAGGAGAATGCTCCAACAACTTATCTGTTTCTTTTCATTCTTACTTTGCGATTGGTAATCTTTTGAAAACTTGATCTATGTGTGTTTATTCAATTTCAAATACGAAAAATAGTAGCGTAAAGAGAACCATAAAATGTAAGGTTTATTGAAGAAAAAAGCTTTAATGGTAGCATATATAACATATAGAAATGTGATAATCTAAGTCATTTGTTGAAATTGTACAAAAGAAAAACAACAAAAGAATTGAAGCATCATTTCATGATGGTTATGATGACTCCACATTTCCACGTTGGTGCAAGATTTGGTTTCAGTTGGAAACTTGCTGAGGAATATGCCGGTGTGATCGACAGATGAGTTGACTTTCTTATAGGTCACTTATAACTGAGCCACATTGTTTGATGACCAAACATTTGGAAACAGACAGGAAAAGGTCTCCTTCTTAGGAACAATAACTTGGCTTCTTTCTATAACTACTATAAATATTAACAGCCTCGAGGGGGTAGAGCGACCCGACATTGGTTTCAAAGGTTCTGAATGAAATATTACTTTTCGTGGTGTAATAGGTGTTCTGTTGGTCTACCTGCCGATATCTTTATACTTAACTTTTAAATGATTAAAAGCTTCAACGAATATTCTAATCCAAACAAATATGAATCATCTCCTCTTTCTGTGGCTTATCCCACTTCCGTTGGTTACGTATAGAAAAGAAAACACTTTATATAAATTCATTTGCTGTGCTGTTAATTCCAGGTGAGTTAGAGAAATTGAAAAAAAAATCAATATACTTATACTATTAGTCTTCGTGATATATTTAATGAGTTTCAGTGCGATAAACTTTGTTGTTTAATCTGATAGATTATACGTAAAAAAGGTGTTACATCTAATGAAATAAGCATTGTGAAATCTAATTTATTGCATTTCTTAATTCTCATTGCAAAATAAACCAACCTCCATTTTATCCTAATTTTCGAGTTATGATTCCTTTTCTTTCAGGCTCATTATTGCTATTTATAGATACTCATTTCAAAAGATACTAGGAATTATATATGGATTTTCAAAGGCAAATTACTGTGTAAATAGAAGTAACTTACGAAATAACCTGCCCAGTCTCTTTCCAATAACTAATTTTCTTGTTACTTCTGATCAAATAATTATTTGAAATGGCTTCATTATTACCTGTTTCATTTTCCAGTTTTTTTCTCTCATTACAATTATCAATACTATTATTAATGTTGTTGTTACTGTTTTCCCCTTGGACAAAATTTCTAATTTTCTATGCATTTGTATATTAGGTACAGATTCCTTTAAATTAGGCTGAGTGTTATGCATATTCCTTTCAGGTCATAGAAAAATAGAGATGTTATCGAAATATCATTATTTGAATTGCAGAAAAGAAAGATTGGCGAATTAAAACGGAAAAATCCCTGATACTTATAAACAATTTTCAATTTATGAAGGGATTTTGATTAATCTCTTCTCCATTTCATTTATTCATCTTTTTTTTTATCAGAAACCACAGAAGTGTCGGCGATTTTCTTCAGAAATCTTAATGATTTTGATGAAAACAGATGATGATTAAACAATCAAAGCGATAGAAGTAACAAGAAATATATACAATGAACTGACTGTTAAACTTTCGTTTGTGTCAAGATACAAATTTTGTGACTCATGGTCCAAAGAACCCAACTCCAAGTTCACTGTCAGAATTTGAGAGCAATCCATTCTGCGGGTTTTGTCGAATCCGATAAAAATCTTTTATTGCCGCTCCCATTGGACTCTTCTTGTGTATCGATTTCAAAGGTTTGGTATAGAAACCGTTTTTAATACTTAGATTTGAGGCCGGGAACATATATTCAAATGGCTCTTGATAACTTTTAAAATATTCATTGTAATTCAACAACCGGATTGATGAAGATCTGACCTATCTAAATTTACATTAGAATTTTCATAAAATGTTTGGAAGCAATTCACTCTGGGATTTTTACTAGAATGCAAGTGTTTGCTAATTTCGCTCTTCGTTATAATACAACGTTGGATGCAGTGAAATTGGCGAAGCTATTCATTGTCAAAGTTTCGAGAAGAAGATGAAGAAGAAGGAAAAAATAGCCTACGAGACAATATGGACTCCAAAAAGAGCTGGGAGTCTCTCTCTCTCTCTCTCTCTCTCTCTCTCTCTCTCTCTCTCTCTCTCTCTCTCCTCTCTCTCTCTCTCTCTCTCTCAATTATCAATTATCAGAATAGCTAAAAACAAATAACCTTATTTCCAGCAGTCATTATTAATTTCGACCCAAACTATCAGCTGAGACGGCACTATTGAAAATATGCGATAAAATATATGATACTATAGACAAAAAAAAAAAATTCACTACTATTGTTCTTAGATCTATCGAAAGCCTTTGATAGCGTGAATCAAACAATTAATATTGATCCTTCATAGTTTGCAAATTATTTAAGTAATTAGTCACAGTCTGTCAAACTGGGAAAAATCAATTCCTTGAAAAATTTAGAATATGGTGTACCTAAAGGGTCGATCATGGGCCCAATTTTATTTTTAATTTATGTAAATGTTCTTGCAAGTTTTTTTTAGGGAGTTCTTTTATGCTGACACTCAGATCTTAATTGAGGGCGAATTTGATTGCTTAGAAGATTTATTAAAAAAGAACTGATGAATTATTGAATAGGACAAAATTATATTTTCGAATGAATGGATTATTACTGATTGAGAACAAAACACAGTGTATATTCATCGCTCTAGGCAATATATATCTGAAATAAACGATAACATTCATAAAAACTTCAATGGAACTATTATTAAAGTCACGAAATTTATTAAGAATTTCGGCGTTTATTTCGATAGGTATATGACTTTCGAATCACATATTGACGAGTTGAACAAGAAAGTTATAGGCATTCTTATATAATTAAATAGACTGAAAGACTCATTTGATCCATGGACCCACCTAATTGTGGTATTGTCAATTGCACTGAGCTTGATTAATTATTTTGTTATTCGGGGGTCAACAAGTAATATACGTACGAATCGAATTGAAAAACTTCTAAATTATGCCGCTTGTGTTGCCAATGGAACTGTAAGAAAATATGAGCATATAACGCCTTTCTTTTTATTAAAACTGTGATTGTTAAAAATAAAAGATGAATATACTTATGATGTGTTTATCTTTATGTTTAAAGTTTTAAGACATATGTATCCAGACTGGTTTTACCATTTTAGTACCGTCGATTCAGTTACTGGAATCCACATAAGACAAGGGAACAATCTAGTAGTGAGGAGAGCCAACACCGAAATTGGTTCTGGGGAAATGAGCACAAGAGGTCCACAACTATGCAATAGTTTACCTCTTGATTTGAGGAATGCAGCATCTTTAACTCTTTTAGCGATAATATTAAAACAAATTTTTCAAACAGAAACGTATAATACATTACACCCTTTTCTTCTCTTATATACCTCACTATTGTAAATATATCAGAAGTAGAGATTGGCAACGTCTCACGTCCGATTTTACAAGTATTAGGTAATGCTCATACTAACATCATGATAGTTAATCTGAATATCGGTGTAGTTCTGCTTTAGAGTTTCTGAAGGTTTTATTTTTTCTCCGTATTGTAAAAATATTTTAGATATAATATCAACTTGGAGATTTCTAAATTACTAGCATTTTAGTCTGACTATTTGAGAAAAAGGAATTCTACTATTTTCACTAGTACAGTATTAAGCCAAATGTATGGAATACTCAATGCAACATTAGAAATAAAGGATACAATTATGATTATTATTTTCACTTTTATTATTATTATTATTATTATTATTATTATTATTATTATTATTATTATTATTATTATTATTATTATTATTATTATTATTACAAATAGAGTTACCATATTCCATTCTGTTATCATTTGACCTCTTGACTATCCACTACAAATACACAACACACACAAGCACGAACACGCATATATATATATATATATATATATATATATATATATATATATATATATATATATATATATATATATATATATGTATATGTATATATATATATATACATATATATATATATATATATATATATATATATATATATATATATATATATATATATGTACAGTATATGTATATATATATATATATATATATATATATATATATATATATATATATATATATATATATATATATATATATATATCATTATCACATTCTTCTCCTACAGCTATTGGCTTAAAGGTCATCATATATATATATATATATATATATATATATATATATATATATATATATACTGTATATATATATATATATATATATATATATATATATATATATATATATATATATATATATAATTATACAGGTATATATTTAATTGTTCAAGATTACTGTAGTTAATCTCGTAATTAATCACCTTTGTTTGTGGCCAAAACGATAGCATTGACATCTGAACTAAAATTATAAACATATACAGTAGAATATTTGCTACATTGCTAATCTAATTATTATCGCAAAAGCTTTAGTTCCCTTGATAATTATCGAGGCCCTATGGCAAAATGGGATGCAGTTATCACAGAGTATAGATAGAGGGATTATTTTTTTTTTATTCAAAATATGATACAAGTAATGGGAGATTTCAGGAAAAAAATTAGCCATAATTAGTGGGTCGTCGTTTGTGTTTGGATGATTTGTATCTTAAGGATCCTTACACCAACATTTGCCCGGCTCGGAGTTACGCTCCTTAGTTAGATCATTATTAACTTCTGTAGTCCTCCCACATACCACAAGTTTTTCAATTAATATGCTCATTACGAAAGTTTTCCAAATGATAATTCATCCGTTAGCAATAAAATCAACAAGGATAGTTTAGTTAAATTGAAAAATGATAAATGGATGTTATATAAATTGCATATTAAATCTGAGTGAACCCTATTGCAATCTAGGGTTCTTTCGATGGAGATTTTAAAGATAAATTTTATATCAGATTGAAAGAAATGAAATATAGCGCATTAAAGGCCTTATTTCTGAATTTGGTTTTACACAAATTTTGAATGATTCCGAGTTGGAATGGTCTAGAGAGGGTATTTCATGCTGCCGCTCAGGAAGATTTTTTTTTCTGGAGGGATATTGAGAAGCAAAGTACTAAAATAGACGGCTGTGACTCACGGCCTAAGACAAGCACCGGAGTGGAATGTCAACATTCTGAAAATACTAAGAATGCTTGATAAATAAATAAATGAATACAGAATGAAAGAGAGGAACACAAATATTAAAAAATATATACCTTCTCGTGTGCTAAGGTACCGAGTGAAAGGCGAACTATGGTTTCAATGATGATTGTAGACATGCATATATGTAGTAGCTGGAGGCCTATCATATTTGGAAGGTAACAGACCAGATATGACTTGCAATAACAATACTCAGCTCAGAGCTTTTGATGAGAGCTTATGCTTCACCAAATACAGAAATACAGTTTAAACATAAAAGAAACCCTCTCTGATAAAACCCAAGTACATAAGTGTTTGACAACGCTTAAATCTGTACCCTTTGGTGTATATGCAACAGTTCCTCCTTTAATTAAACCAGATGGCTCTGTCACTCACTGTCCAAAGGAAAAGACAACCCATTTGGCTGATGGGTTTGGCAGTAAGCAAAGTAATGAGAAATTTGATCTTCCTTATTCCTGCTTTCTTGAAGCTAAACTCACTAGTTTAGCTTTTCGACCTGGTAAAATCAAAGATCTCTTGATGGACTTTTATGCTTATGGAGGTGTAGACCCAAATGGTTCCCTTTTTTGTTTAAAGACTGCAGATTTCTTAGGTCCAAAGTTATTTTTTATTTTTTGTAAGTTAGCAAGAAGAGCAGCTTTTAGCACTTGTTGGAGAATTGGTAATGTTACTACTAGCTGAAGTCAAACTGAAGGTAATCATCTTGAAGTATGTGATGCCCTTCTTAAAATCTCTAATGCTGTACAGAAATCCCTTGATTGTGGTCAGGAAGTTCATATGTTAATGTTGGGGCCCTTGTTTTCAAAGTCCACCAGTTAGGAGTGGGTTGGTAGTTATTGAATATTTGTGTAATAGATCGTAGAGTTGGTGTTGATGGCCACGACAGTGAGTATAGGAATGTGATATCTGGTACTCCTCAGGGTAGTGTTCTTTGTCCATTACTTTTCATCTTATATACATATGATATGTGTATTATGTGGTTTGGCCAGAAAACAAGCTCGTTGCATTGCCTATGATGTTACACTCTTTGCATTAATTCTATCTCCTGAATGTAGATCTGGGGTTGCTGAATCCCTTAATAGAGATAAAGCTAAAATTAGTGCATGGTGCAAATATGGGGCATGAAGTTGATTGCTAACAAAACTCATAGAATGAGTTTAAGTAGGTCAAGGATAGTGACTCCTCAACTTCCAGATTTCAGCATTGATAATGCTTCTTTTACTCTGTATGACTCTTAAAATTTTAGGGGTAATTGTAGACAGCAAATTTCATTTTTACGAAACACATTAGGTGTGTGCCTTCTTCAATTGCACGAAAAATGGCTTATTGAAAAAGTCTTTAAGATTTTCGGTTATCAATGTATTCTGAAGAAGTGTTTTATTCATTTCATTCTACATTGTTTCGAGTATTGTTCTTAGGTCTATTCTTCAGCTGCTGATTCTCATCTTAATTCGTTGGACAGGAACTTATGATCTATTAAATTTCTTATTCCTGGTCTAGATATTAATCTATGACACCGTCGTTCAATTAGTTCGTTATGCATGTTGCACAAGATTTTTCTTAATTCTGATCATCCTTTATATTAAGAACTTCCTGGACAGTTCCATCTTGTTCGCAATAATAGGCATGCAGTTAATTCTCAGAGTTAGGACTTCTTCATCCTATCCCTTAATACTACACAGTATTCTAGAAGTTTTATTCCAGCTATGACCAAGTTGTAGGAGGATTTTCCTGATCGGGTAGTTGAATCGATAGAATTTTGAATGTTCAAACTTGCAGCACATAATTTTATGTTGAACAGGCTAACATAAGTCTTTTTATAGTTTATATATGAAATATCTGTTTTGATGTTGTTATTTTTTAATAATATATATTATTGAAATTGTTCATTATTTCTCATATCGTTTATTTATTTCCTTATTTCCTTTCCTCACTAGGAAATTTTTCACTGATGGAGCCATTGGGCTTATCGCATCTTGTTTTTCCAACTAAGATTGTAGCTTAGCTAATAATAATAATAATAATGATAATAATAATAATAATAATAATAATAATAATAATAATAATAATAATAATAATAATAATAATAATAATGCCATTCGAGTTAACGATAATTCCTTCCGGATAGAAGATACATTCGTATATTCACAATTTGTCGCTAATAGGAGAAGAAACACTATTGCAAATGCTGAAAGGTTTTAGAATGCAATTTCTTCAAAATGAGGCTGGTGTCATAACTTGGGAGGCAGTAGGTTGGTTATGGTCTTCTAGGAGGACACTCCAAAATAAAACCATTGTTTTCTAGTATTGGCTAGTGCCGTAGCGTCTGTACCATGGTTTTCCAGTCTTTGGTTAGAGTTCTCTTGCTTGAGGGTACACACGGGCAAACTATTCTATCTTTTTTTCTCTTCCTCTTGTTTTGTTAAAGTTTTTTATAGTTTATATAGGAGATATTTATTTTAATGTTATTATTATTATTATTATTATTATTATTATTATTATTATTATTATTATTATTATTATTATTTACTTACTAAGGTAGAACCCTATTTGGAAAAGCAGCAGCTATAAGCCCAAGGGCCAAAACAGGAAAAATAGCCTAACGAGGAAAGGATACAAGGAAGAAAATTTAATACCAGTAACAACATTAAAATAAATAATCCCTATATAAAGTATAAAAACTTTAACAAAATAAAAGTCAGAGAAATTGGATATAATAGTGTGTCCAAGTGTACCCTCAAGCAAGAGAACTCTAACCCAAGATACTGGAACACTATAGTACAGAGGCTATGGCGCTACCAGAGACTAGAGAACACTGGTTTGATTTTGGACTGTCTTTCTCCTAGAAGAGTTGCTTACCATAGCTAAAGAGTATCTTCTACCCTTACCAAGAGAAAAGTAAACAATTACAGTGCAGTAGTTAACCCCTTGGGTGAAGAAGAATTGTTTGGTAATTTCAGTTTTGTCAGGTGTATGAGCACAGAGGAGAGTTTGTAAAGAATCGGCCAGAATATTAGGTGTATGTGTAGGCAAAAGGAAAGCGAACCGTAACCAGAGAGAAGAATCCAATATATTACTGTCTGGCCAGTCAAAGGACGCCATAACTCTATAGTGGTAGTATCTCACCGGGTGGCTGGTATACTGGTTACACTGTTATTATTAGCAAGTAATAATAATAATAATAATAATAATAATAATAATAATAATAATAATAATAACTGGACTGGCTGTTTAAGTCTCCAAAATTAAAAACACCCCCACAAGGGTGTGGCAACGCTACTGTTAGGTGTTAACAGAGAGACACTGAATAAAAATGAAGTTTATTCAACATGACAACGAGCTTTTATACTGACATTTGAGGGCAAGAAAGACACAAATTCAAATATACAAAACATGGGATGGTAAGCTTAAATAGGTTTCGGTTATCAGTGCAAGGGAGAAATAATAAAACGCAATAACGTTACAGTGTACGATTCCCTGGTCGTAGCTTCATCGATATTGTTCTTGGGGGTTGATCATTCGCATATTATGGTCTGTCTCTAGAGCAGCGTTTCTTAACTTTTTTTTCTTTTACTTCAGCAACCCTTTTGGTCAGGCCAGAGCAGTCCAGCACCCCCTACCATTGCTTAAAACCTAATCACAACATTATGGCATTTATATAGACAAAAACAATAAGAGAATACTTGAAAGAACATGGATAAACTCAATAAAAAATACTCATCATTGTAATTTTTATTGTTGCATATGTGATTATTATTATTATTATTATTATTATTATTATTATTATTATTATTATTATTATTATTATTATTATTATTATTATTTTTGTTATTCTTATTTCTATTATCACCAGCTAAGCTACAACCCTAGTTGGAAAAGCAAGATGCTATAAGCCCAAGGGCTCCTACAGGAAGGCCAGTGAGGAAAGGAAATAAGGAAAAAAAGTAAACAATATGAAAAATAATGAACAATCAAAATAATTCTTTTAAGAACAATGATGATGTTGAAACATATCTTTCAAATATAAACTATAAGAAGAAACTTACGTCAGCCTGTTCAACATAAAAACCCTTGCTGCAAGTTTGAACTTTGGAAATTTTACCAATTCAAATACCTAATTAGGAAGATCATTCGATAAATTGGTCATAATTGGAATAAAACCTTTTAGTGTAGCATTGAGCCTCATTATTGAGAAGGCATGACTATTAGAATTAACTGCCTACCTATTATTACGAATATGATGGAACTATCCGGGAAGATCTGAATTTAAAGGATAGTCAGAATCATGAAAAATTTTAGCAACATGCATAACGAAGTAATTGAATGACGGTGCCAGAGA
The DNA here is from genome assembly GCF_036898095.1 of Palaemon carinicauda. Classification (NCBI taxonomy): domain Eukaryota; kingdom Metazoa; phylum Arthropoda; class Malacostraca; order Decapoda; family Palaemonidae; genus Palaemon; species Palaemon carinicauda. Next base: position 63,366,623 of record NC_090730.1, read on the forward strand.
TTAGTATCTATATCAGGATATAGAATGAAAATAAGCAGCTAAAGAGAACAATAGACGAAACAAGGCAGAATGGTTGTAACTGAGATACTCCTGAATGCAACTCAACTTATTTGGTCGGAGCTTGAGTATTAATAAAACCCGTTTCAGTCAAGAATATCACAAAAATTCAAACACTATGGTGCAGAAAAAGACATGAATAGAAAGGTTATCAGTGAGAGGGGGAGAGCAATAACGACAATAAAAAAAAAAAAATAAGAAATACCATTACAATGAACGAGCGTGTGTGATACATGAGCGGTGCATTATGTTTGTATGAATGCTCTAATTTGGATGCCTAGAATAAACAACATTACTTCACAGTTCCCAAATTCTGGTGAAAGGGACAAATAAAAACCTGTTTGATCCAACGTCTATTTAATACTCAGATTCTCTTAAAGAGATTAGTACAACGTAATCTCAACGCAATTTCTTGTGTAATAAACGACTCGGTGGTAATAATCTCAACTGAAAAGGATTCTGCGCTTCAAGGGGAACGCAATTTTCTTTTATCAAATGCTGAAACAAAAGGATTAAAGGTATCAAATGCCAATAAGAGAATATGGTGAATACATTTTCTGGAATTGCCGTATTAACAGAAACAGAGTTCAATGTCATTTTGAGATTTGATATGAGGGAGAGCAAGCATTGTCGAAGCTAAATACAAGAGGGTTTCTTCCTGTTTGAGAGGTCAAGCAAAATGGTCAATTCTTCAAATGAGAACATACAGTAGATCTATTTGGAAAATATTTCTAAGGGTATTGTTTAGGTACGTGAGTAAGAAATTTTTATGATAAAAAGACATGATTATTATTATTAATATTAATATTATTATTATTATTATTATTATTATTATTATTATTATTATTATTATTATTATTATTATTATTATTATTATTATTATTATTATTGCTACCTATGTAGGATGTTATAACCCCAAGGGCTCTGACGTGGAAAATAACCAAATGAGGAGAGGAAATAAAGAAACACTTAAAATAGTGTACCATTAAGCAAGAGGACGTTAACCCGAGACAGTAATATATATATATATATATATATATATATATATATATATATATATATATATATATATATATATATATATATATATATATATATATATATATATATATATATATATATATATATATATATATATATATATATATATATATATATATATGTACATATATAAGTAACAGTGATGCGGAGACAGAATCTGATATTTTATTATTATCTTGCAAGCAAATAGTTATTCATTAATACTACTACTACTACTACTACTACTACTACTATTAGTGTTCTGCCCCCAGAGGTAGGGGTTGTATGAATCAGATTTTTACAGTAAGGCAGATATGCAAAAGGTAAGGAGGTGTATGTTGCGTTTTTGGATCTGGAGAAAGCGTATGATAGATGTGGAATGTGATGAGGTTATATGGAGTTGGTGGAAAGTTGTTGCAAGCAGTGAAATGTTTCTACAAAGGTAGTAAAGCATGTGTTAGAATAGGAAATGAAGTGAGTGATTGGTTTCCGGTGAGAGTGGGGCTGAGACAGGGATGTGTGATGTCACCGTGGTTGTTTAACTTGTATGTTGATGGAGTGGTGAGAGAGGTGAATGCTCGAGTGCTTGGACGAGGATTAAAACTGGTAGGCGAGAATGATCATGAATGGGAGGTAAATCAGTTGTTGTTTGCGGATGATACTGTACTGGTAGCAGACACAGAAGAGAAGCTTGACCAACTAGTGACAGAATTTGGAAGGGTGTGTGAGAGAAGGAAGTTGAGAGTTAATGTGGGTAAGAGTAAGGTTATGAGATGTACGAGAAGGGAAGGTGGTGCAAGGTTGAATGTCATGTGGGATGGAGAGTTACTTGAGAAGGTGGATCAGTTTAAGTACTTGGGGTCTGTTGTTGCAGCAAATGGTGGAGTGGAAGCATATGTACGTCGGAGAGTGAATGAAGGTTGCAAAGTGTTGGGGGCAGTTAAGGGAGTAGTAAAAAATAGAGGGTTGGGCATGAATGTAAAGAGAGTTCTATATGAGAAATTGATTGTACCAACTGTGATGTATGGATCGGAGTTGTGGGGAATGAAAGTGATTGAGAGACAGAAATTGAATGTGTTTGAGAGGAAGTGTCTAAGGAGTATGGCTGGTGTATCTCGAGTAGATAGGGTTACGAACGAAGGGGTGAGGGTGAGAACGGGTGTAAGTAATGAGTTAGCGGCTAGTGTGGATATGAATGTGTTGAGGTGGTTTGGCCATGTTCTGAGAATGGAAAATGGCTGTCTGCTAAAGAAGGTGATGAATGCAAGAGTTGATGGGAGAAGTACAAGAGGAAGGCCAAGGTTTGGGTGGATGGATGGTGTGAAGAAAGCTCTGGATGATAGGAGGATAGATGTGAGAGAGGCAAGAGAGCGTGCTAGAAATAGGAATGAATGGCGAGCGATTATGACGCAGTTCCGGTAGGCTCTGCTGATTCCTCCGTTGCCTTAGATGACCGCGGAGGTAGCAGCAGTAGGGGATTCAGCATTATGAAGCTTCATCTGTGGTGGATAATGTGGGAGGTTGGGCTGTGGCACCCTAGTAGTACCAGCTGAACTCGGCTGAGTCCCTGGTTAGGCTGGAGGAACGTAGAGAGTAGAGGTCCCCTTTTTGTTTTGTTCCATTGTTGATGTCGGCTACCCCCCAAAATTGGGGGAAGTGCCTTTGGTATATGTATGTATGTATGCCCCCAGGCAGGTCACTTAGTGGATTAGTCTCCCAACACAATTCTCTTTTGACGGCCACTTCTTTTAGGTCTTGGGACCTTCTCTCTCCAGGTCATCTAGTACTGACTTCCTTTTCCTTCCTCTTTGCCCCTGTCCTTCAAATTTACCTTCTATAATGTCCTTCAATACCCCATTCCCTCTGAAATAGGCCCGGTTTTTCTGCTTTCTCTCTGTTGTTCTCTTTTTTGCAACTATTCTTAGGACTTCTTCATTTGCCTTGTGGCCTCTCCAGCTCATTTTCAGTACCATCATCCTTTTTCATATTTAAAATGCTTCAAGATAAGATGTTTCTTGTTTGTTGCCTTTATAGTACACAATTCAGAACTGTTAAATGCTACACTTCATATGAAAATTTTTACAAAATTTTTTCTTCACTTCCATTTTTAGTTTTCTCGTTAATACGTCTCTCTCTCTCTCTCTCTCTCTCTCTCTCTCTCTCTCTCTCTCTCTCTCTCTCTCTCTCTCTCTCTCTCTCTCTCTCTCTCTCATTAGCTTAACTATAAAATTTAGCTCTCGGGAATGTTAACATTTAAGAGAATTTATGATTAAAACATACGTGTATCAAATGTTCAATATCATGCGATATTGAATCTACTTAACCTTAAGACAGATAATCTTAAGCAAAGCTGGAATAGATTAATTTCTTCTCCTTTTCAAAGAACAAAGACCTGATTTCCATTTGTGTAAAATTACGAAACTTTTAAGGAAAATTGGATCTCTCGACGCAGGAACAGATCCTTTATGACTATTGTAAGCAATTACCTCTGGGCTTTGCTCTTCGATGACGTCACTGAGAGTCATTTGATTTTGCTTAGTCTTTCAAATTCGTATCAGTTTTATCATTATACGATAGAATCTTTCAGAGAATTGAATGATGCACTCACTTTCCCTCTCTTACATGCACACATAACATACATCCACATATCTGCTTGTGTGTATAAACATACACATATGATAGATAGATACTTATATATATATATATATATATATATATATATATATATATATATATATATATATATATATATATATATATATATATATATATATACATACATGAATATACTAGTATATATATATACTCTATATATATATATATATATATATATATATATATATATATATATATATATATATATATATATATATATATATATATATATATATATATATATATATATATATATATATATATATATATATATATATATATATATATATATATATATATATATATATATATATATATGTATGTATTAGTGTGCTACTGTTATAAGCACACATTGAGTATGTGTTGTTTAAGATGTTAAGTCTTAAAATAAAGTTCATCTCTATAACTTTAAAATCGTATATTCTCTAAAAACAACAGTGTTAAACATCTCCATCACAGAAGTGGAGCTGGTTTGGTCGGATGACCAATTCAGGTGAAGTATAGATATGAACTGCCTAAATTATCCATATCATGGATATTGTATGCTTAGTTGTCTCAGCATTTAAACACAATATGGAAACTTTACATTCTTTCTCGGAAGACACCTACATCCGGTGACGACACAATCTTTCACACGGTATGCATTGGTGTTGACGTTTCAGAAAAATGTTACATTGCCGAGGGATGCAAAGTACATCCTGTTATGATTTTATATGACTACAGCAAATCTCACGCTAGCATCTTCATCCACAATGACATATTACGTCATGTGTTTTAAACGTGTAATAATTAACTATTTCATTTATTACATTAGCTCGGCCAGCTATCTCAATTTTTTCAAAAAAAATTTAGCAACAAGCCATAACATGTTTACTAGGTGTGACTGGATACATGTATCATTCTTTGTTTAACTTTAGCCATAAGCAAATGAGGACGAATGTCCAAATAGGCACATGAAAAAAAAATAATAACAATAATGCATATGAAAAGATATTACCAAAGCAAAGAAAAAAAAAATGCATGATGAATACAGATCATATATATGGTACATTGCTAGCAAATGATTATATGGTACCCAAAAAAAATACTGATATACATATGATTCGGTAACTTGTTAAAGAATAATTGTTACCTTTGTCAGAAACATATATTAACACAATATGGTAACTAATAAAAATATTTATTACCTTGGTAAAGATTCAATTTTAGTGCACAAACACGAATTCCTGGTACCACGGTTTCGTACATATATATATATATATATATATATATATATATATATATATATATATATATATATATATATATATATATATATATATATATATATATATATATATATATATATATATATATATATATATATATATATATATATATATATATATATATATATATATATATATATATATATATATATATATATATATATATATATATATATAGGGCTGATATATTTTATTAGATGCCCATAGATTCTGTTATTTTTATTTTTTTTTCTCTTTTCTTTTAACATTCCGGCTTATATATTTTATGAGATGCCGAGAGAAAAAATGATTTATATTTTTTAAATGTTTTTTTTTTTTTTTAAATGTATTTTTAACAATGCAATGTTCAATAATTTCTTCAATTACATATTACTAGCGTACTAACAGCTTTCCGTACAAACACAATTTCCAGATCATTTTACTCCTTTAGCGAATGAGGTGGCCACTTCAAACGGCTTTAAACTGAATTAAATAAGGAGTTTTGTCTGGACATGGCGAAACGTTCTGTAGTAGCTTCCAACTGTTTCGTAACCTACGCCAAACAAGGATGTTCACGGCGATAAATATTATCACCGTTACACTTAATCCTGCTGGTAGTATGGGGTGAAGAAATTCCTTATAAGTCGGTGTAAGGTGGTCCATCTCAGTCAATTTCATCAACTGCTTGGCAACCTGTTTGTTGTATGGGAGAGGTAGTGCTGGCATTGTAGACGTCCACGTGAAGTTCGCGAAGTAGGCTCGTTCTCTGATGATTGTCCTTAGCCTGGTCACCATGGAATTAGGGGAAGTCCCGATACAACCATCTGCTGCAACAAAGATGTGTGCAAAAGACATGGATCCGTCCGGGCATGATACATTGAAGCCGTCCTTGTTGTATCGTATCCACGAGCCATTGTTCAGTCTGCAATTGAACTCATTATTGTCAAAGGGATGAAGCTTATCCAGACAATTTTAACTTGTATGGGAGAGAGCACCGTCTAGCACTATACCTAACTCGCATGAACCCATTAAGTTTTTATGGAATTCAAATGAGTCAGCTGTACATATTTTTCTATCCATTACGTCTGAACAGTGAGTTAATTGATTTAAGTCTTTAATGACCATATATGTTTCCTTGTCTGGGGAAGTCAATACATGTCCTGTCAAACTGGATATTACTGGATTTGAGTGATTCGTCATGAAAGTCTGAAATAGTGATATCCTGTAAGATTGCCAGGCATCAGAAGAATAAAAGGGAATTGTAATCCTAATCTTGTTATTTTCAACGCTAACGTGAAAGCTTCTACATAATCCTTGGATTTCTCAATGAAATGTGCAATTCTGTTATGTATATGATCTATCTTTGTATCATGATACGTTAACATTGCCAACAAAACCTGTACTTCCATAATCTGAATGATATTATTTGAATGTTTATTTACTAAATCCATAATTTGATTGATCGAAGCTAACTGATTCCTTAGTTCTGACATAATCAATTCATCTTTATGAGTCAAGAACTCAATTTTCTTATTTTGATTACTAATCTTAAGACGATTGGAAATTCCTAAACCTAAACTTGCAATAGACCCAAAGATGTTTAATGCAGCATAAATAAACGGATTTCATCTTTCTTTATGTTCGTGTCCTACAGTCCACATCAAAAGGTCATAAGCCAAAGATTCTGTCGCGTAAGTCTTATTTTGCAAGTCATCAGATAGCATCTCTGCAACTTTTAATGTCGATCCAAGCGAACTCTCTGTAGTCAAATGAAAATGTCCTCTTTGCAACTCATCCAGTGAGACAGAAAACCTTTAAATGGTGGTTTTTAAGCTAGTGACATCATTCTCTGGAAGAAAAATTGCTTGCATATTCACTTCTACAACTAAGTTGCTCGATGTAATAAAAACGTCTTCTTGTCTTTCAACTATAGTGCCATATTTAAAATCTATACTTTTAGTTTTAGAGCTCATCCCACACGAGAAAAATGTTGTTTTAGGATTTATTTTTGTTTTATTTTAATTATTGTTTTTTGCCAAATCCAGAGAGAGAGAGAGAGAGAGAGAGAGAGAGAGAGAGAATTTCATTTGCTTTAGTTTTGCTAGATCGCGCGAGAGTGTGTGTTTGTGTGTGTGTATGTGTGTTTGTGTGTTTGTGTGTCCGCGGTGCACGCCGAAGAACAAGTGGTATTTAGCGAATGATTGTTTGTAGTGGGAAAGACTGTTGGTACAAATGAGATTGTTTGTTTATGTTTTTAGTTAGGTTACGACAGTGGTGAATGTTTCGGAGCGAATGCTTTTTTTATTTGACTGCAGCTTAAGGCATTTGTGTGAACGCTGGATTATATATATTTTTCGACCAGCGTGGAAGTGGTTTTTTTATTTTCAAAGTAAGTACAGTTTTGTTTATCTTTGCTTGTAGTGATTGTGAATGATAGGAACAATTTATTATTTATCTTTGATTATAGTGCGATAGTTCAGTTAGTTAGGAGTGTTCATAAGTGTTTTTCTTTTTTATTTTGGCAGGTCGTGATTCCTCCTTTGAGAGAGATATTTTGAATATTGATTGATGACCTGGCTTGATATAAGGGACGTGGAACTGACTGCTATTTTAGATTTGGATATAATTGGTAACAACTTGGCTGTAATAAGGAATTTTCGGATGATGATGATTATGATGAGGATGACGATGATGACATCCCGGACCCCAATTAGGGAGGCAGTGGTGACAATTTGCCACGCAGTGGATTGTTGACCACAAAGCTGTGGTAGTTGCCTATAAAAGACTGTTGGCCCTTGTGTGGACGAAGGTGTCCACTCAGAAATATAAAATATTTCTGTTTATCTTTGTGGTTGTGGTATATTTTAGCGTTTAAGTTTTGTTAGGGTTTATTTGATTGCGGAAGTTTTTTTTATTAATGTTTATTTTGTGTTAAGTTAAGATTGTATTACTGAGTTGTGATTATTTTTTTTGTTATGGAATATGGTTGGTGATTTTTAGTGTTAAGTGATTGTTTTTAGTATTAGGAAATATAGTTTTAAAGTTATGTTTTGGTTTGTTTTTTGTCCTTTTGTCCAAAAGTCCCGCTGCTGATAACGTAAGGGAAAAGTTTTTATTAAGGAGTCATTTGTCAGTAAGTAAGATTCAAGGGTGTGGGGGGATGTTTTGTAACATCCCGCCACATTATTTTGGCGCCCGAACAGGGACTGCCGAGGTGGGATAGGAAGCCGGACTGTTGGACTAAGGACAGAATTAGGATTAAGGTTGAAGGAAAATGGAAGGTAAAAACAAGGCTTTGGAGGAGGAATTGCGGCATTATAAAGAACGGGAGCAGATGTTGATAGTTGAGAAAGAGAGGTTGCTAGTAGAGAATGAGAGGTTGAACTGGGAGAATGCGGCGATGCAGAAGGAGCTTAGGGAGTTAAAGGGAACTGTAGAGAGAGTGGAAGAATGTGTTGAGATGAGGATGAAAGAGAATGAGGAACGGATGGAGAACCGATTGGAAGCTATGATGGGGCAAGTCATGGGGATGATGAAAACTATAATGGGTGAAGGTGCAGTCGGAGGAGTGTCCTCAGCTTCGGGTAATGGGTTGGTAGTGGAAGAGAAGGTTAAGGTAGGTGATAATGGGAAAGGAAGTGATAGTGATAGTAGTAATAGTGATGGTAATATTTTAGATATGGGAATTAGGCATATTAAGCATGAACAGAAAGGTGAGAGGAAAGATGAAAGGAAAGGTAAAAGTGATGTGAAGAAAGAGAAGAAAATGTATCAGGCTGATAGCAAGGACGATCGTGAATGGGTGAAAGTGGTAAGTAAGAAAAAGGGTAAGAAGGGAATGGTTAAGGATAGGAATTTAATTGTGGAAGTGGATTCATTATATTCAAATGAGGAAGAAGGTAACAAGGGAGTAGACAGTGATGATAGCAGTGAGAATGAACGTGATGTGTGTAAGACTGTGTTCATGAGAGAGGTACCTCGGTGTGAAAGGTTCAATGAGCATAGCAGTAGGGATGTATATGATTTTTTCAAGGAGTATGAGAGGTATTGTCAGGATAAGTATGGTGATAGTAAAAGAGTTTGGGCTAGGGAGTTAGGAGAATATTTGACTGGGTATTTGTTGACGATGTATGGAGTGATAATGGGTGTAGGTGACGTTGATTATGAAAGTGTGAAAAAGAGAATAATTGAGCAGGTAAAACGTATGAAAGGGAGTGTTAGGTATAAGCGTAAGAATGATTTTGGTGAGGCAAGGATGAATGCAGGAGAAGCTATATCAATGTACGTATGTAGGTTGGAAACGTTAGCTAGGAAGAAGTATGGGGATGAAGGCATAAATAAGAATAAGGAGTTAATGAGGAAGTTTTTGGCAACAGTACCTGAGAATGTGTGTGAATTTATTAATTTGAAATGCAAAGAAAAAATGAGGTGGACGCAAGAGAGATTGACATGGGATGATATACTAGAGATAGTTGAGGATTATGAGTTAGATAGGTGCATGAAAGAAAGTAAATCTGTGAGTGTAAGAACTGGAATGGAAGAAAGTGTAATAGAATTTGGTAGTTATAAGGATGCAATTTTGAGAGGACCAATGAGGGTGGCTGATAATGTAGTAGATAGGAGTGTTAGGGCGAGTAATGTGGGAATACCTGTAAGGACAAATGAAGGATTTAGGCAGGGTAATTGGCGCAATAGGGATAGGAGTGTGAGTGCACAGCGAGGTAGGTCAGATAGTCGTGTCCGTGATGAAGAGTGTTATAGGTGTGGGAAAGTAGGTCATAAGAAGAATGAATGTAGATGGGCATTAGGAGCATGTTTCGGGTGTGGAGAGACAGGGCATCGTATTAGCGACTGTAAGAAAGAGAAAGAGGTCAAGTGTTTTCGGTGTGGTATGACTGGGCACATAGCGAGTGGATGTCGTAGTAATCATTTGAATGTAATTTGTGGTAATTGTGGTAAGGATGGTCATTATGCTAGAATGTGCAAGGAGCTGCGGAGTAAGTGTACTGAATGTGGTGCAGATGGGCATGTAGCTAGAGTATGTAGGAAGAAGGGATTAAGTCAGCCAGGATGTTCGGGAAACTAGAGTGTGAGAGGGTTCAGCTGGGTGAGTCCTCCTGTGTGTGTGGAAGGAATAGGATCAATGTTTGTGAGAAAGGGATGAATAATTGGTTAGAAATGAGCAAGTATGAATCTAGTATGCATGAGAAGCTAGGGCTGGAAAATAAACAATTAGTGTTAGTTGAATATAGGAAAAAGAGGCGTTTGAAAGTTTTAAGTGAGGATAAAGTACAAGGGAAATTTATAAGTAAAAGTGAGAATAAAAATAAGTATGGCAAGGGTGTAAATGTGCAAGTGTGTATGGAAGATAAATGTGTTAATACAGATGAATCATGGCTGAGTATGAATGATACCTATAGTGTGTGTGGCTTTTCCTTAGGTGATGTAAAAGAAAGGATGACGAATGCGAGAGTGAGAGATAGGAGAATGATTAGTAGCATGAATGAATCTTATATTAAAGTTGAGAATGTTTTTGATGAAATGGATGAACTGTTTACAGAAATGAGTGTAATTATAGGGCCAGATGAGAACGAGGTAGATATGATTGTACATGATATATTAGATGATAGGGATTTAGATAGGAATAGTGTTAATGTAGCGAATGATTGTGATAAGGAAGAAGTGAATGAGAGAGTATATGGGGGCCCAGTTACTCGGAGTAGAGGTCCCGTTCCCGACTGCGACTGGGTTATGAATAAAATAATGTAAGTGTTGTGTGAGAAGGATTTGGCAAAGTAAGGGGGGAGGAATGTGGAGGATTTATTTTTGTTTTATTTTAATTTTTGTTTTTTGCCAAATCCAGAGAGAGAGAGAGAGAGAGAGAGAGAGAGAGAGAGAGAGAGAGAGAGAGAGAGAGAGAGAGAGAGAATTTAATTTGCTTTAGTTTTGCTAGATCCCGCGAGAGTGTGTGTTTGTGTGTGTGTATGTGTGTTTGTATGTTTGTGTGTCCGCGGTGCGCGCCGAAGAACAAGTGGTATTTAGCGAATGATTGTTTGTAGTGGGAAAGACTGTTGGTACAAATGAGATTGTTTGTTTATTTTTTTAGTTAGGTTACGACAGTGGTGAATGTTTCGGAGCGAATGCTTTTTTATTTGACTGCAGCTTAAGGCAGTTGTGTGAACGCTGGATTATATATATTTTTCGACCAGCGTGGAAGAGGTTTTTTTGATTTTCTAAGTAAGTACAATTTTGTTTATCTTTGCTTGTAGTGATTGTGAATGATAGGAACAATTTATTATTTATCTTTGATTATAGTGCGATAGTTCAGTTAGTTAGGAGTGTTCATAAGTGTTTTTCTTTTTTATTTTGGCAGGCCGTGATTCCTCCTTTGAGAGAGATATTTTGAACATTGATTGATGACCTGGCTTGATATAAGGGACGTGGAACTGACGGCTATTTTAGATTTGGATATAATTGGTAACGACTTGGCTGTAATAAGGAATTTTCGGATGATGATGATGATGATGAGGATGACGATGATGACATCCCGGACCCCAGTTAGGGAGGCAGTGGTGACAATTTACCACGCAGTGGATTGTTGACCACAAAGCTGTGGTAGTTGCCTATAAAAGACTGTTGGCCCTTGTGTGGACGAAGGTGTCCACTCAGAAATATAAAATATTTCTGTTTATCTTTGTGGTTGTGGTATATTTTAGCGTTTAAGTTTTGTTAAGGTTTATTTGATTGCAGAAGTTTTTTTTATTAATGTTTATTTTGTGTTAAGTTAAGATTGTATTACTGAGTTGTGATTTTTTGTTTTTGTTATGGAATATGGTTGGTGATTTTTAGTGTTAAGTGATTGTTTTTAGTATTAGGAAATATAGTTTTAAAGTTATGTTTTGGTTTGTTTTTTGTCCTTTTGTCCAAGAGTCCCGCTACTGATAACGTAAGGGGAAAGTTTGTATTGAGGAGACATTGGTCTGTTTAGAGTGATTCAAGGGTGTGGGGGTTGTTTTGCAACATCCCGCCACAATGTCTGAGCGAACAATATCACTCCCAACAACAAAAAATTCATCTTGGAAACCTGTAACGAGAAAAATATATGTAATTACTCCTGTATTAAGAAGAAAACTTTTAATCACACAAATAAAAATTTTTCCCTCACTTCTTTCCCTCTCTTTTTTTTTCTTTTTTTTAATTTCTTATGTGAGCCAATGGTACTATTCTCTCATCCGTGGGTTGGGATACGCTTTGAACTCTAAACCTATTGGCCATTAATGTTTCCAAAATGTTAAATGGGCCTTCAAACTTAGGTGTTTGTTTATAATTGAGTCCTTTATGCACATGGAAAGGCGTTATAACTGGGGTACCATACAATGCTTCATGCGGTGACATTTTAATTGATATATGATATGAATGATTCAGAGTACTCAGTGCCCCTGGTATTGCAATATCCCAGTTGGGGTCTGATCCCCCTAGTGTTACTCTTAATATATTTAAAACTTTTCTATTTGCCCTTTCCACTAGCCCATTCCACTCTGGGTGATATATCATGGTATTTATTTTCTTTATGCTAAGGAATTCACACAATGAGGTAAGAAAGTGATTATTAAATTCACCACCCGAGTGTGAGATTATCATGTGTGGAATTCCATGTTCACAAATATCGAGTTAAAGCATCTATAATTACTAAAAGGTGCTTATATCCTCTGTCTGACTCGTAAAATCCTGTTAACAAATCTAAATGTATTCTTTCAAAGGGTTGATTGGGCACGGGATAAGCCCTTAGGCTGACAGGTTTTTTCGTATGCCCTTTGTTTTCCTGACATGTGCGACAATTAGCTATGTGTCTTTTTATATCTGTAAGCATCGTATGCCAATAAAACAATGAATTGGCTTTCTGTGACATTAATGAGAACCCCGGGTGTCCATGTAATGGATTTGAATGCAACCAATTCAGGACAGTGGAAATAAGTGAGATTGGTACTACTACCTGGTCGTTAGTTACATGTGGTGTATTGCGGGTTTTCCTTGTCACAGTCCTACACAGAATATTATCTTTGATTATATAATTCTGCTGCTTATACTTTATATATCCCTTTTCCTTATGATTGCCTTTCAAAGCATTTGTAATTGTTTCTATTTTCTGATCTTTTCTATGCTCAGTCTGTAATAATTCAGCACTCCAGCCTAAATCTTCTTGTTCAGATATTGTTTTAACAATAGGCATAGATGTTGATATATCTATTAATTCAACTAAAGGCTCCGTACAAGATGACATGGGGATGCGTGATAATGCATCCGCAATGATATTTGCTTTCCCAGGTAAATACCCGATTCTTGCGCCAAATTCTTGAATGATCAAATGCCACCGAGTTCGTTTAGGGCTGTGGTTGAAGCCTTTAAAGAACTCGGTTAGTGGTTTATGGTCAGTAAGAACCTTAACGGGATAACCGTAAATTATGAGCTTAAAATGCACTAGTGAATTAACAATAGCTAGCCCTTCCTTGTCTATTACTGCATACTTACTTTTGGAAGTTCTCAATTTTCGAGAATTAAAAGCTATCGGGAAAAATTGTTTATCATATTGCTGAAGTAATACCCCTCCTACTCCTAAGTCTGAGGCGTCTGTTGCAATAAAGAATTCCTTACCGAAGTCAGGAAATTTTAAGATAGGAGAACTACACAGTACATCTTTCAAAGTATTAAACGCCTGTTGATGATGCTCAGACCATATGAAATCTACGCCCTTCTTCGTAAGATCAGTTAAAGGAGTGGCTATTATTGAATAGTTGCGTATAAAACGCCTGTAATATCCACTACAACCCAGAAATTGCTGTATTCCCTTGACATTAGTAGGTATGGGAAAATTACATATAGCCGATACCTTATCATGGACTACTTTAAGACCTTGGCTTGACACCATGAAACCCAAATATATTAATTCTGTTTTGAAAAATTCACACTTACTAATCTTTACCCTTAAGTTATGTTGTCTTAATCTCTGTAGTACTAGTTCTAACTTACGTAGATGTTCTTCTAAGGTGTTGGAAAAGATTACAAGATCATCCATATAGGCATGCAATATATCCCCTAACAAGTCTCCAAACACTATGTTAATCTTTCTTGTAAATGTTATAGGAGCACAACTTAAACCAAAAGGCATCCGTAAAAATTCATAATGTCCCCTGGCTGTGCTGAAGGCTGTGTATGGGATACTATCTTCTTCTAATGATATCTGGTGAAAGCCTTTATGTAAGTCCAAACTAGTAAAATATTTATTCTGACCTAACAAAGACAAAATATCGTCAGTACATGGCACTGGGAATCGATCAGGGATCGTCTCCTCGTTTAGACGACGGAAGTCGACGCAGATACGCCATGTTCGATCTTTTTTCGGTACAACTATTAAAGGAAAATTATAAGGGCTGTTTGATTTCCTAATGACTCCCTCTTCTAGCATTTTACCTACTTCATCATTTATTTCATTCTGGAATTTCATAGGGAGTCTGTACGAGGGTACATAGATAATTTTCTGCTTGTCCTTTAACCTTATTTGATGCTCGATCACATCTGTTTTTCCTAAGGATCCATCCGTAGTGGAAAAAACATCATGATATTTAGTTAAAAGTCCAAAAATTTTCTGCTGAATTTCTTCGTCTTGAATGTCTTTATTGATTATACTTTTAATAGATTGCAAAAGGGATTCATCCGCAACTGATTGAGAGTGATTGATTTCAGCAACGGTAAGAATACGATGTTTATAAACTTCTACATCAAAGATATGTTGATTTTTGTGAATTACTAAACTGTTATTTAAATGATTACAGACTTCAATATTACATTGTTGATGTGAGCCTACTGTATAAATAGCTTGTGTGACAGACAATCCGTTAGTTTTCAAAGTGTCGGAAAGGATTAATATTTCAGATCCCGGTAATGATTTCTTTATTTGCACTATTAAATTCGATAGATTGCGCGCAAGATGATATTACGGGTGAACGAGAATTCTGCTGGGTCGCATATATTATTTATTTATTAGTGAGACAAGTTATTGGTTCTTCAACGTACGCTACGGTTACATTTGTCGTCTCCTTTTTATCCAAAACTGATTTTAAGGTATTAGAAGACTTATAAAATTTCCCTTTGATATACACGCCGTGCTTGGCAGGGGCTAAGATAATGTTTTGATTTCCCCTAGATGGGTATCCTATAATTACAGCTTTGTTTTGTACAACAACAAATGTATCGGCAAACGTGCGCTTACCGACTTTGAATTGAACATGAGTTATGCATATGACATTTAATTCATTATTTCATATACCTGAGAGTCTGACTCCGGATTTTTCAATCGGAAAGTTTGAAAACAACAAATGATGTGTCTTCAAATCCATGATATTACGTGGACTACCAGAGTCAAAAAATAACCTAAAGGATTTGTGTTCTAAATTTACAGCATATAAGGTTGGTCGTAACTCATTTTGGCTTATTATTGTATGAATTCGTTGCAAATCTACGGGAGCATGCACTGTTTTACTTAATTCGTCCGTGTGTTTCATAGGAAAATCTATTGCCTCACAATTATCTGATAAAACATTAAATTGATTATTCAATACTATTGATGTTGACACGAATGACCTTGACCCAACATCACTCTCTTCCCCACTGGAGTTAACTATGTGGTATTTGCATTGCTCTGCACATTCTGAAAATTAGTCTGACCTTACGAGGTCTGGTTTGACGACCCAGGCTCAGCGATATTCGAAGAAGTGTTTGTTTGCTTCGGACTCTGAACTGCATTGACATTTGGTTGTTTCTTCTTATTGTTAAAATGAGGATTTTTCTTTTTATTTCCATATGGAACTGACTGTGGAATTGACTGTGTATTTCTGGGATTCTGTTGTGTCTTACGCGAGTAACATTGATTGTATGAATGTGTCAAACTATTATGTATCGAGCAGAATTTTGTTCTGCAGTCCGCGCTTAAGTGACCTTGACGTTTGCAATTATAACACGTCATTCCCGCTACTTGACTATTATTAACTACGTTCACTGTTTGTGGCTTTGTTTCATTCTTTGCAAAAACTTGAGTTAGCACGGGATCGAGATCTGGACACATAGACATGTGTTTTTTTATCTGTTTATATACATCCAATTCCGTACTAGCAGGCGTTAACTTTTTATCAAAACACCGCACTAAAGCTTCAGGCAACATAAGTGTCATGCAAGTTAAATACATTAATCGTAAAAAAATTTTCACGGAGATGTTATCTCTAGTAACCCAAGTGGAATTACCTAAAATATCCTGATATTCATTAAGCCTATCAGCTATGAGAGCTGCTCTCTCAATGACATTAAGACGATTCATAGTGGCTTGATTGAGTGTATTTCTTAACGTTAATACTACATCCAAGGCTTCTTCACCCCCATAGACCGCGCGTAACCTAACTTTGAAATCATCCCAGGTAACTGCTTCTTGAAATGAAACACCTCTTAAATATGCACTCGCATCCCCCTTAGAAAAAATCTATAAAACTTTTAGCTTCTTATAATTGTACAAAAGGGTCTACGTTTTGTTTGGCATTTAAATGGGCATCAACGGATGAAATCCATGACTCCACATTTTGAGGCAAGAACCCATTAACTCGACCCTGAAAAGGAAGGATTGTCGACCTGGCATTTACAAGCGTCACAATTGGGAGAGGATTTATCTGTCCTACGCCACTAGGTCCACGGGTGGGGCTGACAGGGGGCGTCATGACTGCTGTATTTCTTTTCCTATCTCTTCGACCCCTTGTAATTCTATCAAAATATCTACATGAATACAGACGTCCACTGCGTAAACGCATAAGTACCCACTGACAAAGATTATAATAAAATTCCCCAAAACAATGTTACTAATCCCAAGACATTTCCCGAGAATTTCTGAAAGAAAACGGAACACAAAGATATTTCCCGTAAATTTCTGAAAGAAAAAGGAATTAGCACAAAGAGAGGAAAAATTCTAGATGAGAATTCGGAGTTGAACACAGTTTCCTTTATTGAAAAGAAAATAAAAGATTAGCAAACCACTCACCCCAGTAATAATCGACTAACGACTCGTGATAACTACACTTCACTGCCCAAACTGAAATGAATTTGAAAATTGTACTTAGCTTATATATGGTTCTGTGTGATGTCGTCACATCTTCTCTCTCTCTTGATGTTTGTTAGCGATGTATCGTCCGAGTTTCCGTTTAATGTAGTGCTTCCTGGATATGTTTTGTAAGCGTTGAACGCCAGTCCTTGGGTTTCCTAGGATGTTGATTGAAGATCCAGTTCATCAGTTTGTATGTATAACATTCATCAAATGTTGTAGATTTCGATGGACTATGTTACTTAGTCGAATTGTAGATTCATTAACGTTGATACCTTGAAGATCTTTCTCTGGTTTTTACAGCTTTAATTTTGATTTCTTGAAGATCTTCCTCTAATTCTTAGAGTATTATTATTAATTCTTGAAGATCTATCTCTGATTCTTAGAGTTTAACAGCTGCCACCATTTATTATTGTGCTACTGTTACAAGCACACATTGAGTATGCGTGGTTTGAGATGTTAAGTCTTAAAATAAAGTTCATCTTTGTAACTTTAAAATCGTTTATTCTCTAAAAACAACAGTGTTAAACATCTCCATCACAGGAGTGGAGCTGGTTTGGTCGGATGACCAATTCAGGTGAAGTATAGATATGAACTGCCTAATTTATCGATATCACAGATATTGTATGCTAGTTGTCTTAGCATTTAAACACAATATGGATACTTTACATTCTTTCTCGGAAGACACATGCATCTTTCACACGGTATGCATTGGTGTTGACGTTTCAGAAAAATGTTACATTGCCGAGGTATGCAAAGTACATCCTGTTATGATTTTATATGACTACAGCAAATCTCACGCTAGCATCTTCATCCACAATGACATATTACGTCATGTGTTTTAAACATGTTATAATTAACTATTTCATTTATTACATATATATATATATATATATATATATATATATATATATATATATATATATATATATATATATATATATATATATATATATATATATATATATATATATATATATATATATATATATATATATATATATATATATATATATATATATATATATATATTTATATATATATATATATATATATATATATATATATATATATATATATATATATATATATATATATATATATATATATATATCAACACAACATCGTGTTCAAATAGAAATAAATTTCTACCTCATACTTGGGATCGAATGCTAGCCCCTTCTAATGAAAGGCCAGGTTGAAACCAACCATGCCACGAGAGGCCATAAAAGGAAATCTGAACCTAACGCTAACTAGCTGTCCGAGGATTTACCTGGCGAGACATCAGTCTCTTACCAGCGAGTTTTACCCGATTTCCCCGGCCCACCACGTGACACAATTGGTAGTAATTCACTCAAATTACCCCTAATGAGTTAATATGGATAAATATCAACACAACATCGTGTTCAAATAGAAATAAATTTCTACCTCATACTTGGGATCGAACGCTAGCCCCTTCTAATGAAAGGCCAGGTCAAAACCAACCATGCCACGAGAGGCCATTAAAGGAAATCTGAACCTGACGCTAACTAGCTGTCCGAGGATTTACCTGGTGAGACATCAGTCTCTTACCAGCGAGTTTTACCCGATTTCGCCGGCCCACCACGTGACACAATTGGTAATAATTCATTCAAATTACCCCTAATGAGTTAAAAAGGATAAATATCAACACAACATGGTGTTCAAATAGAACTAAATTTCTACCTCATACTTGGGATCGAACGCTAGCCCCTTCTAATGAAAGGCCAGGTCGAAACCAACCATGCCAAGAGAGGCCATAAAAGGAAATCTGAACCTGACGCAAACTAGCTGTCCGAGGATTTACCTGGCGAAACATCAGTCTCTTACCAGCGAGTTTTACCCGATTTCCCCGGCCCACCACGTGACACAATTGGTAGTAATTCATTCAAATTACCCCTAATGAGTTAATATGGATAAATATCAACACAACATCGTGTTCAAATAGAAATAAATTTCTACCTCATACTTGGGATCGAACGCTAGCCCCTTCTAATGAAAGGCCAGGTCGAAACCAACCAAGCCACGAGAGGCCATAAAAGGAAATAGAACCTAACGCTAACTAGCTGTCCGAGGATTTACCTGGCGAGACATCAGTCTCTTACCAGCGAGTTTTACCAGATTTCGCCGGCCCACCACGTGACACAATTGGTAGTAATTCATTCAAATTACCCCTAATGAGTTAATATGGATAAATATCAACACAACATCGTGTTCAAATAGAACTAAATTTCTACCTCATACTTGGGATCGAACGCTAGCCCCTTCTAATGAAAGGCCAGGTCGAAACCAACCATGCCACGAGAGGCCATAAAAGGAAATCTGAACCTGACGCTAACTAGCTGTCCGAGGATTTACCTGGCGAGACATCAGTCTCTTACCAGCGAGTTTTACCCGATTTCCCCGGCCCACCACGTGACACAATTGGTAGTAATTCATTCAAATTACCCCTAATGAGTTAATATGGATAAATATCAACACAACATCGTGTTCAAATAGAAATAAATTTCTACCTTATACTTGGGATCGAACGCTAGCCCCTTGTAATGAAAGGCCAGGTCGAAACCAACCATGCCACGAGAGGCCATAAAAGGAAATCTGAACCTGACGCTAACTAGCTGTCCGAGGATTTACCTGGCGAGACATCAGTCTCTTACCAGCGAGTTTTACCCGATTTCCCCGGCCCACCACGTGACTCAATTGGTAGTAATTCATTCAAATTACCCCTAATAAGTTAATATGGATAAATATCAACACAACATCGTGTTCAAATAGAAATGAATTTCTACCTCATACTTGGGATCGAACGCTAGCCCCTTCTAATGAAAGGCCAGGTCGAAACCAACTATGCCACGAGAGGCAATAAAAGGAAATCTGAACCTGACGCTAACTAGCTGTCCGAGGATTTACCTGGCGAGACATCAGTCTCTTACCAGCGAGTTTTACCCGATTTCCCCGGCCCACCACGTGACACAATTGGTAGTAATTCATTCAAATTACCCCTAATGAGTTAAAAAAGGGAAATCTGAACCTGACGGTAGAAATTTATTTCTATTTGAACACGATGTTGTGTTGATATTTATCCATATTAACTCATTAGGGGTAATTTGAATGAATTACTACCAATTGGGTTACGTGGTGGGCCGGCGAAATCGGGTAAAACTCGCTGGTAAGAGACTGATGTCTCGCCAGGTAAATCCTCGGACAGCTAGTTAGCGTCAGGTTCAGATTTCCTTTTATGGCGTCTCGTGGCATGGTTGGTTTCGACCTGGCCTTTCATTAGAAGGGGCTAGCGTTCGATCCCAAGTATGAGGTAGAAATTTATTTCTATTTGAACACGATGTTGTGTTAATATTTATCCATATTAACTCATTAGGGGTAATTTGAATGAATTACTATCAATTGTGTCACGTGGTGGGCCGGGGAAATCGGGTAAAACTCGCTGGTAAGAGACTGATGCCTTACCAGGTAAATCCTCGGACAGCTAGTTAGCGTCAGGTTCAGATTTACTTTTATGGCCTCTCGTGGCATGGTTGGTTTCGACCTGGCCTTTCATTAGAAGGGGCTAGCGTTCGATCCCAAGTATGAGTTAGAAATTTATTTCTATTTGAACACGAT
>NC_090730.1:63392373-63509873 GCF_036898095.1 Palaemon carinicauda
ACTTAAAAACAATGATGTTATCAGAGGAACTATTACAGTAGTATTAGGGTTCAACCTGGAACAAATTAGTAACAAGTTAGATTTTTCTGTATTGGTATCCAAGTCATCCTGAACTACATATAAAAATCCCGAAGAATAAATTTGTACTCTTTTCAAAATTCAAGATGGCGGCCAAGATAACATCACAATATAGTTTTACTCATACGACCATGTCTAAAGCATCTAGATTCCTGGAATCACTACCTTGGTGTATATATTCATGTTTTGGAGGCTGAGGAATCTGTCTCTGCCATTTAGAGCGTTGTCAAAATAATTGCTGGTAGCCATCTTGGATTTTCATGATGGCGTCACAATATAGTTTTACGTATGTGCCCATTTCCAATTCATTTAAAATCACTATGTTTTGAAGGCCAAGGAATTCGTTTCTGTCATTTATAATATAGTCAGAATAATGGCTGGTAGCCATCTTGGATTTTCAATGTGACACCCATGCAAAATTGTTTATTAATAAATAACAAGATTTTAATAGATATTCACAAAATATATTTTAGGCTTGGAAGATAATATAATCATATCTTTTTCATTATAATGTGATAAGCAAGTTTTAGTATAACAATAGTAATACATCTAAAAAAAATAAAACTTGTAATTTAATAAAATTAAACTGACATTCATAAGAATTTTCTTTAAACAGAATATTGATGAAGAATCTTTTTCCCGATTATATATGTACAAACTTTAACCTAAAAAAATTCCAATATTGCACAAATATTAGACATTTCTCTATATCAGATTAATTTCATACATAACCTTCATCAGGTATTGCTGTGACCAGTAAGGGTTGCCACATTGAAATCAGCATTGTCAAACACAGATTATGTGAAAACATCTAGACTATCCCATGATAACAATGAATTTTCAGTCGCTGTACCCTTCTATAATCATCAGCAAACCCCAAATTGCTCTAAATGTCAGTAGTTCACGAGAAGTATATTTACGGTGTATATGCATTGCAACTGCAAGCAACACTGGTGATATGAAGTATCTGGTCTTAAAGGCTGAAATAATAATATATGTAATGGCTGTACATCTGTTCGTAACATCATCATTTCTGCCATTCTGATCTAATAATGTGTAAGAAGCGTTTAAGTAAACGAGATATCAGGGTATTTCCACACTCCATTCCTTCTGCTGTAGGGTATTCATCTACACTCTCAGCCGGATATTCTCGAAAATGATTGAAACAGCCATATACATAATTACTTCTTCCTCTGGGATTGCATCATTTCCTTTACCTGCATACTATCTTTCACGATGAATGTCATAAGGTGAGCTAAGGAAACTGACAATGCTGGACTTTCCATTAATAGTTGTTATTATAATACCATCTCCATACTGATCCATTAATTCTTCTTCAGATACTATACAGGATAGCCATCCTGTCCATCAAGAAATGTCTCTATATACTCAAGTAGTTCAGAGACTGTGTATTGACATTCATCACTCTCATCGATGTATTCACAAAGCTTCCTGAATACTTCATCCTGAGTTCTGTCAACTGGTCTTCCACTACTTCTTGCCTTCACTGTTCTGTTCTTGAGAAAAAAATGAGTACAGCTACGATGGTATTTTGCTTCAGCAGCCACCAAATCAAAAGCGTGTCAGATACGAAGAGCAACAGTACTACCCCATTCATCTTGCCTTTCATCTGCATGTCTTAATATTGTGTCCTTAAACTTAATTGTTTCTACATTACTAAATTATTTTGTATATTTCAATGCAGACTTGCTGTTTAAGGTTATACTTTCTGAGCAAAATATACAGACTTGTTTAATGTCAAATGTACTTTGTGCAGATTGTAGAATAGGATTTTCATCATCTTGGGTCACATCTCCGTCTGACTTCCTTTTCAGAGATGCTATTATTTTATTTTCTCGGGTATATAATTTGAGATAGCTGATATGCCCTTCAAAAGGGGAAGTATTTTGTAACGCCTCTTATTATCTTTTCTCTTAAAATTTGCGGCTCTTAGTATTTTACGTCTTTTTTCACCCTCCGCTGCCACTTCAGTTTTACCCAACTCCTCATTACACAATATGCATGCATCCATGATCTGAAAAGAAAAGAAAAAAATTTGTAAACCTTTAGAATTTAATATTCAATCTTTTATACATATCAAATAGTTTGTTACATAAATAATGACAAACCAATACTTATTTATTTATATGAAATTTCGCAGGGCAGGAAGCTTGGAAATCCAAGATGGCTACCAGCAACTATTCTGACAACACTATAAAGGACAGGAACGGATTCCTTGGCCTCAGAAACATGAGTATAGGCACATATATAGTGATTCATGGTCTTATGTGTAAAATTATCTCATGAGGCCACCTCGAATTTTGTTGAGAGCGCTATTGTAGGCAAGCCGTTAGGTTGTGACTGAGAGACGGCGTGATTGCAATTAACTTTATTTTAACAGACAGCAAGATTTTATAATAAAAGTTTCAGTGAGAGAAGGTTACAAAAACTCAATCAGATTGGTACAAGTAGACAGATGCATAAACAGGTCATCAGTGCGAGTGGAGAGCGGAAAAAGAAAGAAAAGGTAAACAGAAATACCGTGACAATGAACGAGCTTGTGTGATACACGATTCTTTTGGGCTTTTGATATGTTGCTTAGGATAGCCTTGGCAATCCTAAACCTTTATAAGGCTAATCCTACAGGACTAAACATGTCGGTCCTAATTCTCACCAGAAAAGGAAATCAAATGATTCTTTCATAACAAAAGTGTATGAAAATTTCCTTATGTACAATTTAAAGACGCCTCATGCGAACGGGTGTTTTAAGACATTTGAAAAACTAATTTTCGAGTTATAAGAAAGTGAATAAGAACAGATTTAATCGGTGGAGTCCTCAAAGAGAGAGAGAGAGAGAGAGAGAGAGAGAGAGAGAGAGAGAGAGAGAGAGAGAGAGAGAGAGAGAGAGAGAGATTAATGGAATCCAAAATTGGTGGTCTTTAATGTATTAGTAAGGAAATTACTTTTATTGTGGATTCCAAATATTTTCAATTTCTTTTTTTATGGGAAACACCATTTCGTTATATATAGATTTTCAAAAGATAAATTCTAGAAATCCATTATCTAATCTTGTCATTTTCCTATTCATTAAGCAGGAAACAAATCAGTTCTGTCCAACGATGTGATTGGTGTTTATTCATTAGTTCCCTTCTACAATAACAAACATTATTATCTACATAGAAAAATTATCCACGTTCTGTTTTACAAAGTAACTTCCAAATAGATCCTTTCTATTCTTTGAAGTTTTGGTGCTTTGTATTTTCTAGTACAATTTGGATTAGAGAATGTTGATCATTTTTGGAAAAAAAATAATCGACTTATGTGATTACAGTTAATCATTAGATGCAGAATCGTCGCATACAAATTCAAATCTTACCAAGGCCTTCTTTTATTTAATTAGTTCTCATTATTTGTTTATCAATTTTACATAACTAAAAGATACTCGAAATCCACCTATAACATTAATGTCTGATTCGACCTGTCCAATGACCATTTGAAAGCAGAAAATGAAGACTGGTAGGATAGGCAATCGAGCGCCAAAATGAATTTAGTACATATTCACGAACTGTAAAATACCCACGGTAAAGATACAATGCCTAATTGCTCTATCAAAGTTTTTATTCTTAACATCAATCCGTCCAATTAGAGATGATGAAGTAGGCGGTTGCAATGCATCTGGTGCCTGAGACTGTATAATATGGAGCTGAGGGATTTGCTAGTCTTTCAACTGATGCATTGTTTCTCTTCATAATAATAATAATAATAATAATAACAATAATAATAATAATAATAATAATAATAATAATAATAATAATAATAATAATAATAATAATAATCCGGGTTTTAGCCTTATGGTCTTTGTCAAAAAATCTTCATCTAATTTTTTTATTGCATATTTACAATCTTTTTCATCATGAGACTTTTTTTTATTTAAGATTCTGAATATATAACAAAACAAAACCATTACAAATGGAAATGGCCTTTGCCACCTCAAGGAAAATGTTACTTTCTCACACAGAGTAATCATATATATAGCTCATAAATCTCTCTCTCTCTCTCTCTCTCTCTCTCTCTCTCTCTCTCTCTCTCTCTCTCTCTCTCTCTCTCTCTCTCTCTCTCATTTTATTTTCTTCAGCCATGTTAATGATACCGATGGTTTTCCTTTGAAAAGGATGAAAATACTTTATGAAACTTGTTAGAAATGATTATAAGAAAATTCACACCATATTGAAATCAGTTTAGCTCTTTGAATCGTAAAACATTATTCTAAAAACGCCGATTGATGTTGGTGTCTGTCAATTAAGCTTTTCTTGATTCAAAATTGGGAAATTCATATCAGTGGTTGACCCTGACTGATGCAATGACCATAAGAGAAGTGATATACTCAGAATTATCTACTTCAAATCTAATATTATAGAGCAGTCGATCAAGGAGAGCATTTACAAAGACAACATAATTGAATTTGAGATATTACGAGAAACTTGCGTTTCAGAGACGAAACCTTTGGCAGTGGATTATCTGTTAAAGTAGTCATGGGTGTACCTTTACACCTTCTGATTCACATTAGATTTATATTGTAGTGGAAAAATTTATGTCTCAAAGATGAGGACTGATGAAATTGGGGATATTTAAGATGATAAGATACCAGGTATTTAAGAAAAAGTGGGATCGGTAAAGAAAAGAGTTAATACATCAAGAAATAATTCATAAGAAAATGACTTCTGTCTATCTATAGTTCTATATCTCCAAAATACATCAGGTGAAATCCTTTATAAAACCTCCACCTCGTCTCGAGTCGTTAACATAGTATTTTTTATTGATTTTTGCTGAAGTTGTTCTGTTGTTCAGGAGGGCAACAATAACGGTGAACTCACGAGAGAATATCGGTTTTCTCATCGAGAATTACAAATGTTGAGAACATGTACCTTTATGACATCTCTCTCTCTCTCTCTCTCTCTCTCTCTCTCTCTCTCTCTCTCTCTCTCTCTCTCTCTCTCGTTAGTATCCATGGTATGTGAACAGATTAAAAAATTTATTTTAATGTAATTAAGCCTTAAATATGACTATTGATTATAATTTGTTATTAAACTTTTTTTGTCAAGCTCTAAACGAGGCCTTATCGTTTGCATCAATGCAACAATGGTATTCCATGAACAAGGTTGACATATTTTGCTCATGTTTCACCCGAAAAAAAAAAAATTCAGACAGCATTTCTCTTTAAAATATAGTCTGCATATAATTCAATTAACCGATACAAAGAGTTGGCATTGATTATTTTATCTCTATCATGAGCTTCAGCATATTTTGTGTACCGTTGAGGCCCGAAGATTATAGGTCTGGAAAACAAGAGGATTTAGAAATGATATGTTGCTGCTCTTATTAAAGTTGAAGCTTCTGGCTGATATGAATTGAATCTACCGTTGACAGAATTACATATCTGGAAGGGATCAGTGAGTTGCATAGACAAACAGGTGTCAAGATGAGCTCCAGCAGTAACAAGTTTTTAGTCATCATAACTTTTTTTTTTTTTTTTTTTTCATATATAGAGTAGGGCAATGACTCCTCGTGTAGCAAATTCTATTATAACTATCTAAAATAAATTCAAGACAAGATCGTCTATCGATGTTACTTCTCTCAAGAAAGGAAAAATCTTCTGATTGACCTTAGACTTTGTCTTATATTCTCTTGAGATGTCAAGTACTCTTGACTGCATTATTGATCCAGACGTTCCTTAGATTATGTTAGTCTGTATTTGTACTTCACAACACGAAGAAACATGGTTTCTATTTTCTTCAAATGTTTGTATTCATCCATGCAATTAATAACCGTTCTATTGGTTTGTCTATTCGATGTTTTTTTTTTCTTAAGTTCTTATGTTTTTTGTTATGTTTTGGTTGAAGGTTGCAATGGAGATTAATAGTTTTATTGGTTTATAAAGGTTATATATTTGATCTTGTTGAGGGGTAGTAATAATAATAATAATAATAATAATAATAATAATAATAATAATAATAATAATAATAATAATAATAATAATAATAATAATGATAATGCATAGACAATTCTTGAGACAAAATGAAGACTCGGCCAATAAGGAAACAAGGCAGCGCTTACAGAGGAGATAATAATGGCAGCACCATATCAGGCCTTTAGAACAAGATATACTGTATACAGCAAGAAATAAGTGGAAGTAACATGTCGTCAAAGTGCAGGAAATGTATGACAAGAGAAAATCCATCTACCACATTGCCAGGGAATGTTCAGAAGTTGTTCAGAATCAATACAAGAAACGACATGATGCAGTAGCTATTGCTCTTCATTGGAGTCTATAAAAAACATCAAATATAATGCAGCAAGGAATGTAACGAACATCAGCTCAAGGCTTAGTAGGAAGGATCAGGCTAAACTACTTTGGGACTACGGTATAAGGACAAACAGAGCGATACAAGCGCATTGACTAGACGTCTCTGTTGTCGACAAGACAGCGTTGGAGATTTGTATCACTCATAGATGCCACAGTACCATGGGACTCAAGAATGGAAGATGAAGGGAGGGAAAAATCGAAAAGTACTAATATTTAAGAAATGAATTGAGAAGACTATGGGGTACGCAAGTAAAATAGGTGCCAATAATCATAGGAATACTCGGAACCATAACTAAGTCATTGAAAAAGAATCTAGAGAAAGTAGGAGCTAGTTAATTGCAACAGCACTTATAGTAATGGACTCTTAAGGAAGCTGGATGCAAAGTAGAACCCCACACTAATAACCATCAGTTTCTAGAGACTGAGATTAACAAAAAGAAAAAAAGAAATAAGATAATGATAACAATAAGGGAGAGAGAAAGAGGAATGGGGGTAGGGAGTAAAAAATTGAATTACTGGAGTATTTATGTTGACTGCAGTTAATTTTAATTATAATCAGATCGCAATGATATTTCATTGTAATGGTTTTTATGAAAGTTTGCAAAATAAGAATGCTCCATTGTTATTTTTTTTTCTTTTATTAAAAAGCCTTTCACATAAAAACTCTTTTCCCTTTCGTAAGAATGAATATATTTTGTCCTGATTTATTTTCTCGAGATCTGAATATTATCTGAACTATTTGTACACTAATTTTCACGAGGCCCAAGGTTCTTTCAGCCAATGAAACTTTTCCTATATTTACTATGGTATTTTACTCTTGTTTTCATATGCCTGTCTAATGACTTTTGTTAAACAATAAATTCACGTCCTCATAAACCGCGATAATTTAAGAACTAACGAAGACAAACCATCTTTTTTAGCTTATATTACTCAATGTTTAATATATCTCTGTTCAAATCAGATATTTCACAGTGAGACGACGTAACAACAATGGCAGTGTAGTAGTTAACTACTTGAGCCAAGAAGAATTGTTAGGTAATCTGAGTGCTGTCAGGTGTATGAGGACAGAGGAGAAAGTGAAAAGAATAGGCCAAACTATTCGATGTATGTGTAGGCAAAGCAAAATTGAGCAGTAACCAGATAGATATCCAATGCAGTACTGTGTAACCAGTCAAAGGACTAAATAAATCTCGCTGTAGTATCTCAACGGGTATCTGGTGCCCTGGCCTACCTACCAACTGTCATTGAACTCCAACTAATCCATACAACAAAAGCTACTAAATGCAAGACCGCTTATCATTCTATTGTTAATCTTTATGCTAATGACAACTCCAGGTAACTCTACCTCAGCGGTTTTCAAACTGCAAAAAACACTCAACCTAAACGACTAAAGTCATCGAATAAACCCAGACTAAAGTTGACTCCTATCAATTTTGCCATGAAATTGGTAACTTTCTGCGACCCATTGGGAGCAGATAGATACCTGCGCTTCTCGTTAAATAAGCTACTTGTTCTGAGGACCTTGTATCAATTATATATCCCTCAGACTCGCCACAGGTCTTACATATCTCTGCGAAATTGGTCTGCATAACATGATACGTTACGAAACGTTGATTACAAAGCAATCAAAGTCCAAAATATCTAACCTTTCGGGTACATCGCTGATCTGATATTGACTTTCCGTTATAGAGAAATTAGGAATACTGTACATCGTTAGTTTTTGGTGGGACGTGAATCCGATATCGAATTCCTTACCGTTAATGTGGCGCTGTCTTTCTGTTTTATGGTAAGTTTTGCCTCAGAGAATAATTATATAGAAGAAACATATTTATGACATTTTTCCAAATTAGAACAGGACCCATGAAGGGTTCTATTTCCAGTTGGCAAGATGAATATTTCAGTGAATTTTCCACACTTTTTATAAGGCAATGGAATACTTTTTGGAAATTGTCGACTTGAACATGCCCCTTATTTAAAGGTTTTCTTTCTTTTCTATTCAAATCACTTAGTTACCTGATGTGTGTAATCATATATCTAAGAATAGCATGAGTAGTGGTAAACATTGTCTTTTAAACAAACGATATTTTGTACATATAAATAAACATTCAAAATCTCGCCAGTGAAGCGACCAGATCCTCTTGCCAAAGGCTTATAATATCCTTCTGGTTCTAATTATTAAGAAAGACAAAAATCCTGTTGCCTGTTGAGATTGTTGAATTCAGATGAATGGAGGCAGCAAGCAATTCCGTTTTACGGAGTAGAAAGGAAATAGCAATTTCAGTTTTGCTCCGGTTGCTAATTGCTCCTCAAAGGAAGAGGGTGGGGTCGGATTGTGAAGAGTGGGAGGGGGGGGGGGTTAAGTAGGGGCCTTGTAGAGAGGGGCGGATGTTTGGTGCTGGGGGAGAGGGGTGTGTGTTGAGCAATTGGAATATAATTTTGAGTTGATATCGGTTCTAGTTCTGCAATACCATTTAGCGTCAAAACTTTGATATTTCTATGGCAGCTCTTGATGTATTCGGTCCAATGTCAAAGGTCAAAAGTGAGAACGTAACAAAAACAAGCGAAGCTCAATGTGTCAGTTTAGTGGAAAGAGATTCTGTCCTCGCAGAAAAGTAATTGCTCCGTTCGAGCAAATCAAGAAACATGGAGCTGGCTAGATCAGGGAACAGGGGTCGGGTAATGCGAATGATGCCATGTTGGTGTTATCTAGAGAAAAGGCATAAACTATTCCAAGTATCGTTATCATCTTTGTTATTTTGTGGACGAATTTCATATATTTCTCTAATGTCAATCATTACCATTTTTTCTTATCTATTTAAACAATGAGAAAATAGAAGTATATTTTGTTGATAAAAGCAAAATTTTGTTTTGTGTAGAATACTCTGTTTCATACAATTACAGTTGTATATTGGTTGTGCATAAAAAACCAGACTTCTCCGATATTAATACAAAAATTTCATTCCCAATGTTAATAAATAGTTATTTTCAGATAAATGAGGAGTTAGTTTGGTAAAGAACAAAATATTCAAAATCAAATCTTTTTTTCCAATACTGATGAATTCCATTATTCATGTTACAGATTCTGTGGCATCCATCGCTAACTCAGTTAGGTATGAATAATTCATACCTGCATGCATACATATTCAAACAACATTCATATGAATAAGTATATATGAATAGATAAATATACACAGAAATATATGTCTATAATTATACACATACACACAGGCACACACACACACACACACACACACACACATATATATATATATATATATATATATATATATATATATATATATATATATATATATATATATATATATATATATATATATATAAATATGTTTATACTTATTAACACACATATACACACACACCCAAACACACACAGATATATATATATATATATATATATATATATATATATATATATATATATATATATATATATATATATATATATATATATATATATATATATATATATATATATATATATATATTACTAGCTAGACTACAACCCAAGTTGCCAAAACAGGTTGCTATAAGCCCAAGGGCTCCAATAGGGAAAACTAACCCAGTGAGGAAAGGAAACAAGGAAATAAGTAGACTACGAGAGATATAACGAGCAATTAGAATATAATATTTCAAGAGACAGTTACAACAATAAAATTGATCTTTCATATATAAACTATAAAGACTTCATTAAAAAACAAAAACATGAGGAAGATAAATAAAATAGAACAGTGTGGCCGAGTGATTGTATATGTTTACGTATGTGAGAAAAAGAATAAATGCAAAAGTTGATCTTTGAAGAATTCTAATAAATGATAATAAACCTGATACGAATTTGAAAGACAATACAAATCTAAATGACTCAGTGACGTCATCGAAGAACAACTCCCAGAGGCAGCGTCTTACATAATCATGAAGGATCTCTCCTTGCGTCCAAATATCTCATTTCTTTACATTACAAGTTTCTTGTTATTCCACTGTGACGGCCGAGAGAGGAGTTGTTAACTCAAAGGCAGGATGCAATCAACTGAGTTTTATTAAGGAACACACTTCTTTATATACAAAATCTCAAGGCAACAGGACATGACCTGTTCGAGAGACAGACAATTTTACAAAGCAAAACGGAGACATGATCATTCAGGTTCTTTTCAGTGCGAGGGAAGAGCGCAGATACAAGCATAATATATACAACATAATTATGTACAATTGTGTGCCACACGGTTGGTACATGGCTCCCCCCCCCTAAAAATGACATACTGCACATGTTAAATAGGGCGCCCTGATCTAGAGAGGCGAACTGTAGGCGGGTCATCTGCCAGAAGATAAGCAGGTTTTAGACGATCAATGGAGACCCAGTCTTCTTTGCCCTGAATGTTTAGTAGGAATGCTTTCGGACTGCGTCGGATCACAAGGAAAGGGCCCGTGTAAGGGGGCGTTAGGGGTGGCTTGCTAGTGTCGTTGCGCAAGAAAACGTGCGTTGCAGAGTGCAAGTCCGTTGGTATGTGATGCTTCGCTGGGGGCTTGTAAATCTGGCGGCACGGAGTAAATTTTCCCACGACGTGACGTATGCGTTGGAGATCGTCGGAGGAGGTTGTAGAAGGAAAAAACTCGGCAGGGACGACCAACAGGTCGCCATACACCATTTCGGCTGCCGAGACGTCGAGGGCATCTTTAGGAGTGGTCTTTAGTCCAAGGAGGACCCATGGAAGCTGAGTAAACCAGTTGCAATCCTTGCAGCGGGACATCAAAGCTGCTTTGAGGGTGCGATGAAAACGTTCAACCATTCCATTGGCAGCGGGGTTGTAGGCCGTTGTCTGATGTAGGGTGATACCCAGGAGATTCGCTAATGACGTCCAAAATTGAGAGGTGAAAGTGGTTCCCCTGTCAGAAGTAATATGCTCAGGGATACTAAATCTTGAAATCCATCCAGAGAGTAAGGCAGATGTACATGAGGCGGACGTTGCAGTTTCCATGGGAATGGCTTCAGGCCAACGAGTGGAGCGGTCGATGACGGTAAACAGGTAACGATGTCCTTGTGATGTGGGTAGGGGGCCAACAACGTCGACGTGAATGTGTGCGAAACGACGCTGAGGTTGAGGAAAGGTGCCCACTCCAGAATCCGTGTGTCGATGTACTTTGGAAGTTTTGCAAGAAGTACAGGCGCGGACCCAGTCCTTAGCATCCTTAGAAATGCTGTGCCAAATGAATTTTGCCTTCAGCAGCTGTGCAGTAGAACGGCACGAGGGATGTAAAAGGCCGTGAATGAAATCAAACACCTGTCGGCGCATGGGAGCAGGAATCCAAGGTCGCGGTCTACCAGTACTGACGTCACAGAGGAGGGTGGTGTTGGAGTCTTCGAGGGGAAAATCTTCCCAACGGAGGGACGTGCAGGAAGTCCTACAAGCTTGATACTCTGGATCCTGTCGTTGGGCTTCAGCCAGGGCGTTGTAATCCAATCCCAGTTGAATGGCAGCCAACGTGTTTCTTGACAGGGCATCGGCAACGGGATTCATTTTCCCAGGGACGTATTGGAGGGTGCAATTGTATTCAGCCACGGCGGAGAGATGTCGGCGTTAACGGGCGGACCAGGCGTCAGACTGTCGAGTGAAGGCGTGCACCAGAGGCATGTGGTCTGTGCGAATGACGAAGGGCGTACCTTCTAAGAAATGGCGAAAGTGCACCGCCAGCAATTCTCGATCGAAGGTAGAATAACCCGATTCTGCCTTGGACAGTTTTCTGCTGAAGAAGGCCAATGGGCGGGGCGAGCCTTTGACCATCTGCTCGAGTACTGCACCAATAGCGACGTCGCTGGCATCAGTGGAGAGAAGGAGAGGGGCGTGTGGGATAGGAAAAGTGAGAGCCGCAGCAGTTGATAGGGCCTTCTTTGCATTGCAGAAGGCTGCTTCTTGAAGGGTACCCCACTTCAGGTCCTTTGGCTTGCCCTTGAGGGAGGCGTAGAGGGGAGAAAGAGTGGCGGCAATGGCTGGCAGAAAACGGTGATAATAGTTGATCATGCCCAAGAATTCCTGCAGAGCTTTGACGGTCGAGGGCGCGGGGAAGTTCTGAACGGCTGCTACCTTCTCAGGGAGGGGATGGACTCCTTCAGGAGTGATACGGTGCCCTGAGAACGACACTTCGTTGGCGCCAAAGGTACACTTGTCGTACCAGACTACAAGGCCGTTTTGTTGCAGGCGGTCAAGCACGATGCGTAGGTGACGGAGGTGTTCCTCTTTTGAGGAGGAGAACACAAGTATGTCGTCCACATAACATAAACAGAAAGGGAGGTCCCCTAAGAGGCCATCCATGAGACGTTGAAACGTTGCCCCAGCATTACGAAGGCCAAAACAGGAGTAATTGAAGGTGTATGTAACGGAGTGGTGATGGCGGTTTTGGGGATGTCTTCTGGGTTCATAGGCACCTGATAATACCCCTTCAGGAGGTCGAGCGTAGAGAAAACCTTCGCTTTGTGCAGGTAGGAGGTCACATCGGCAATGTTTGGGAGGGGGTAGTGATACGGTTCTGTTTGCATGTTCAGGCGCCTGTAATCCCCGCACGGACGGAGGGAGCCGTCTTTCTTCAGAACGATGTGTAAGGGTGACGACCATGGGATGGAGGCCTTTTGGCATAGGCCCATTTTCTCCATTTTGGCGAACGTCTGTTTGGCGGCTGCCAATCGTTCCGGTGCCAGACGTCTGAATTTTGCGAAGACTGGGGGTCCCGTCGTCTTGATATGGTGATAAATACTGTGCTTGGCAGGAACCGTGGGCGTTTGGCGAAGTTCTGGACGGAAAACTTCCTGGTACGACGTGAGGAGGTGGGGGTAGGCATCCGTGGGTGCGCTGATGTGGAGAGCGAGGTTAGAGGGGGCGGGTTGAAGAGGTGTCGACAAGTACGAGTCTGCGTTGACCAATCGTCGGTGGGCGACATCGACCAGAAGGTGGAAATGAGAGAGGAAATCTGCACCGAGGATTGGCATTGTGACGTCAGCAACGAGAAACTTCCAATTGAATTTACCGTTTCCGAACGATAATGTGAGGTTCTCGTAACCGTAGGTGGGTATCGCAGATTCGTTGGCAGCTACCAAGCGGACATCGGCAGATGTAGACAGACTACGTCGTGCCTTGAAGAGTTTCCTTGGCAAAAGAGAACGACAAGCACCCGTGTCTACCAAAAATCGCACGCCCGTTCCTGCATCCTGTGAAAAGAAAAGATTAGAAACATGGGAGGCCACCGCCACAAGCGATGGCCTACTTACACGTTTTTTTGGCCACTGACAATCCTTGGCACATTTCTTCGCGGTTGCCCCGAATCTGCAGTGGTAGTAGCAAAACTTCAGCAGATGGGAGGTAGTAAGTGGCTGTAGAAGTCGTTCGTTGGGGCGCGAGCGATTGGTGGGCGGTGGGCGGCTTTGTCGCCGCTTCGGCACGTCACGGGGTAGGCGTGTATGTCTTACGGCATTCATGTCAGCTTCGGTTGACGTTGAATAGGCATCCTCGTAGTCAGGGGTGGAGGCGTTGATGGAGATCTTGAAGTTGCTGTCCATAAGGGCGTTGGCTTTGGTCATCAAGTCCTTTATGGGTAAACTATCGACATCGGGTATGGCAGCGCGTACAGGTTCGGGTAAACGGCGTATCCAAAGGGCACGAAGTAGGTTCACCTCACGAGGAGAGCCGTCTGCGGCAGGTTGAAGGCGAGCGATACTGGTCATTTCCCTGAGGGCAAGCGAAGCCCTTTGGTCCCCCAATGGTTGTTGCTTTGCTATATGGGCGGCTGGTAACGGCGATTACTGCTGCAGAAGGTATGTTTTAAGGGCTTCATACGCTATTGGGGTGTCTCCTTGTTCACAAAGCCAGTCGGATATTTCTGGGAAGGTGTCCTCGGGTATCGCCGCAAGAACATAATCCGCTTTGGTGGTTGAGCGAGTCACGCCCCTGATACGAAACTGAACTTCTGAGCGCTGAAACCAAGCAAACGTTTCTCCGGTGGCGAACGGTGAAAGTTTCAATGGGGCAGAGCCAACTGCTGGAGTAGAGTCTGTCTCCGTCATAGTACCAACGATGGAGGGGCGAGGGAGGTGGGGGTGGACGGCAGTGGGAGCGAGTCGATTTCCGGGGTCACCAATGTGACGGCCGAGAGAGGAGTTGTTAACTCAAAGGCAGGATGCAATCAACTGAGTTTTATTAAGGAACACACTTCTTTATATACAAAATCTCAAGGCAACAGGACATGACCTGTTCGAGAGGCAGACAATGTTACAAAGCAAAACGGAGACATGATCATTCAGGTTCTTTTCAGTGCGAGAGAAGAGCGCAGATACAAGCATAATATATACAACATAATTATGTACAATTGTGTGCCACACGGTTGGTACACCACAAATGAAAATCATGTTCGTTCGCTGGAAAGGAGCAGAAATGACTCCATTCTCGCTTTATCTAAGCTTACCGGCTTTTTTATTTACCTGGCATCAACATCTTATAAATTTGGTACATGTATCACTCCTTCGCCAACGAAGTTGAGACTAGGTTATGTTTTGCCCCTGTTTGTCCGTTTGTTTGTGTGTGAACAACTTCTAGGCCCCAATTTTACTCGTAGAATAGTGAAAATATCAGGGATTAACTATATTCAGAAGTGAAAGTGATTCAATTGTGATAGTCCTCGGTCAAAGGTCAAGGTCAATGTCGATCTTAGGGTCCGAAATAAGCTGTCGTGGCAGAGGTCTGAATATTACTCATAGAGTAATAAAATGTTTTTGGGATTATTTGTTATGTTAAGACGTGGAAGTGATTCCATTTTGGAGGTTCTATGTCAAAGGTCAAGGTCAAGCAAAAGGTCGAAAAAAAGCAGTCGTGGCTAAGGTCTACTCTCTACTGAGAGCCCTCTTGTTTATATTTTATGCAGTGAGATCATCTTTGTTTTTAATAGAACTATTGATCCGTGAGATCAATGGAGGTGTCATAACAGCTTATGGGTGATAGTTTCTTTCCATCGCAAAGGAAATTGCCACAAATGTAGTAGATTAAGCATATTGAAAGAGCAACGTTGCTTTTCTTACTCATAAAGAGAATCAATATCACTCAATCTCTCACAAGATTCATAGGGTACCCGTCTGAAAGGGTATCTTCAATTTGCAAGTGTATGGCCTCTTTGATGATAAAGTGAAAAAACGATATCTCATTAATCCGTAGACACGGGATTTTATATATATATATATATATATATATATATATATATATATATATATATATATATATATATATATATATATATATATATATATATATATATATTTATATAACACACTACTGGATCAAAACGACATTAATCTACCCCAAAACTTTCCAACATTAAAAAATAATCGAACGTAAATTGGAATTAAAAGAAAACTAATAAGTGGAAGTCCATTTTTGCAGACGAAGGCTTATCAAAGCCAATCTCATTAACCTTTGCATCGGAATATGCTCTGCAAACGCAACTAATTTCCCAATGATTATTCTTATCATCTTTGTTCGTCATTGATTCGGTTAATGGAGCAGAGAGATCTTCACATATGATAAAGGAAAATGTGACAACGAACATCAAGACAAGATTATATCATCAGGATTTCATAAAAAAATGAATTAATAGAGATTCATTCCGAATTTAATCATTATTGAAAATTTATTTCTTTTCGCAACGACATCAGTGTTTTTCAAAATCCAATGAATTTTCCATAAATCAACAAAAGGACACTTTCATACAATTCTGTGACGAGAGAATCACTTGATCACTCTTTAGGAAGTCAATCATGCCGGAACATGTTCTTCTGATAAGAGTTTAATAATTTTGAACTTTAAAGAGCTCCATGAACAATGGAGTTATTTGAATTATGATGCTCAAAGAATTTGTGATTTTGGTAGTAATTTTTCTTTTATTTCTTCACTTTATAGTGTTGAAATATTTCGGGTGCGTCCAAATAATGATACATAAAGATCAAATTGTTGGAATCTTCGATTATTCATTAGTTTTTTCATCCTGTAAGTTTGGGTCTGCTAAACGAAAGATAAAATAACGTCACTTTGGAATCAAATAAATTTGGGAAATGAGAATAGAAAAATATTTAGAATGTTATTCCAAGTAAAATAATTTAAAGCTGAAGAATGTATAGAAATAATTTACTATTTTGAACCTTGGCTCCATTTTTATCTTTCTTTGCATTAGTTTTCTAATGACGAGATATTAAGTCTTTTTTTTTCGTATTGTATTTTGTAGATTCCTAATTTAATGAAGTAAAGGGCATATTGAAATCAATTAATCAATTAATTTGTAATTTTTCTCATGTTTAAAAACCATAAAAAATCGCATTTTAAGGATATATGTTTAGAAAATAGTGAAGTATTAAATATTTAAAGTGGATTTGTGCAATTCTCCAATTACTTCTTCAACACTTAATAACTTTCTTTTAATTTTTTCCATAGGAGATAAATTCTGAACGTATCAACTGAGTAACATTAGCATTCGAAAGTTTGCTATTGGGCCTCAACTCTTTTGATTAATTGTTGCTAGTCAATATCTTCCCGTACGATCTCTAAAGCCTGATCTATTCTTCTTTATTAATGAAATCTCTCTCTCTCTCTCTCTCTCTCTCTCTCTCTCTCTCTCTCTCTCTCTCTTAGTGTATATACCTATAATATATCAATCTATCTTCAATATCATTGAATGTAAGAATCAATTTGCAGTCTTAGAGACTTTAAGAGCCGAAAAACAGACGATTAATGAAGAATGGTGTGATATTAAGAACATATATCAAGTCAGCTGTTAGTGAAGTCTTAGGACACGCAGTTACAAGGAGAATTCCATTGATATCAAATGATACTTGGGATACTATAAAAAGGAAACAAAGACAGAAATTGATGGTTGAAAGTTTTCGAGGAAGTAATGAAAATTACAAGGTAGAACATGCCAAGTATTCCAGTATTGATAACGAGGTCAAAAGAAAAGCCTGGAATGACTGGAAAGAATATTTAGACAGTAAAGCAGATGAGGTTGACTATGCTATGAATTCAGGAAGGAGCTATGGTGTAAGAATTGCTCATAGAATTTTCAATGAAATCTCGACGGGGGCAAAGGCGAAGAAGGATATGCCCATAGAAAAGAGAGATGGCTCTGTTATAGCAATAGAAGATGAAGAAAGACAAAGTTGGATGTTAGTGAAGTTATGGATAGGAGATATGAAGGGAATAATTTCATTGATATACCTGAAGCTAATTAAGATCTTGATGTGCCCATGAATGAATTCAGTGTGTTTGAAGTCGAAGTTAGCGTGGTATGAATAGGCAAAACCTGATGAATGGGAGTTGGGAGTGTTGGTGAAAATAGCAACCCCCCCCCCCCCAAAAAGGGGGAACTGACTGATTGTAATAAGTGCAGAGGCATAACAATTACAAAAGTTGTCATGAAAATATAAAGCATGCTCATTTTAAAAAGACTAAAGAGAAAGATTTATGAAAAGCTGAGAGATGAACAGGTAGGATTTAGAAAAGGTAGGAGTTATACTGACTATTTTTTATTTTGATGGCATTTGTGGATTTGAAAAAGCCTTTGAGAGTGTGCACCGGTCATTTTCGTGGAGAGTCCTGCGTAATTATGGAATTCCTCTTAAATATATGTGGATTAAGTCTGTTCATGAGCATAGCAAGTGCAAAGTCAATGCTAAAGGAGTCTCATCAAATGAATTTCCAGTGAACAGCGGAATACTCTAATGGAATTTGCTGTCACCTATGTTGTTTATCCTCCTCATGGATTTTGTAATGCGTAGAACTGTCAGAGATGGTGGAGAAAGATTGACCTGGATTGGTAATAGAAATTTAGCAGACCTAGGGTATGTTGTTTATTCTGTCCTTGTTAGCAGGACGCCATTAGATTTATTTATTTATATAAATGAGAAACTTTATTGGGGTGAATTCATGGAAAAACTAATAAACGGCAAACACAATTTGAAAATAATATGAAAGAAATAGAAAAACGGATAAAAATTCGCCTCTGTTTCCTTTCTGTTTGCAAGCTAAGTTCTTTTGTTATCAACAACGGGCGCGCTACAAAAGTGCCGAATCAAAAAGATTAACGAGTTTGAAACTGGCCCTTAATGCAGTTACAAAAGCGCGCCAAGATTATTCCCTTTATTCTCACTATTTCATAAAGCTTGGTTTAATGTCTTAATGATTCACAAAGTATTCACTCTTCTTGTAACCGGTTGATTACAACTTGGTGGTCAGTCAGTCTGTTGTTTCTTAATCATTCAGAACTTCAGACTATGTAATGATTACAAGGACATCAGCAGTGGCATTGGCCACTAGCAAAAATTATCGTTTCGATTCCATTTCATTGGCCCTAAGGATTGTTGAAGATTGCTTGGTGTATGAACTTATAGAAAATGCACCTCAGGATGATATGTGTGTACGTTTTGTTATGAATTATATATCACTAAACTCAGGATTCCCTCCAGTGCAGTGCTTTGGGCTGAACTCCCCTGACATGCCAAACATACAAACAATGCTGCGGAATCTTTTCATGCTCAATTTAATGAATATTCTTATAAATCCCATCCATTTATAAATGTATTATTTGGATTTCTATTGAAGCTACAGAGTAATATCTACATAAGGATGAGAAGTAACAGCAAGCCTGCTACAGTGTGGAATCCTGAACAAAACAGGAACGAGTGAGTATGCTATTTTTTAGTACAAAAATATATATTTCAGAAGAAATATGCAGAGAAAATCATATGAAGTCTTGGTAACAGATTTAGACCAAATGAAAAATTGTAATAATCGAGGTGTATGACGAATACTTGATTATATAAACTGGTTTTGTTGATACATTTGCTTTTACATGACAAATATAGGATTATATAAAGAGTTTTAATAAAGAACTACAAGGACCAGCAGGTACTGAGGTGCAAGAAAAATGTTCTTACCTATATATATATATATATATATATATATATATATATATATATATATATATATATATATATATATATATATATATATATATATATATATATATATATAAATATATATATATAAAGTATGTATATATATATATATATATATATATATGTATATATATATATATATATATATATATATATATATATATATATATATATATATATATATATATATATATATATACACACACACACACATATATATATATATATATATATATATATATATATATATATATATATATATATATATATGTAAAGTATGTATATATATATATATATATATATATATATATATATATATATATATATATATATATATATATATATATATATATATATATATATATATATATATATATATATACATATATTGGTGTGCTACTGTCTTAAGCACACATTTGAGTATGAGTTGTTTTCAGATGTATTTAAATGGTTTACTGAATACATCTTAATGGTTTTTAAGTTTTATTGTGAATAAACAACTGAGTTAAACATCTCCATCACTGGAGGAAGCTGTGTTGGTCCACATGACCAATTCTGGTGAAGTTTAGATATGAACTGAATAAATTACCGATATCACAAATATCGTATGCTTGCTTTAACTTAACCAAGTGACGGAATCGGAAGACACCTGCATCCGGTGACGTCACAAACTTTCACACGAAGAGACAATGTGTTGACATTAAGAAAGAATGGCAACTTAGCATTATACATCCTGCTTACAATTTGAATGACTACAGCAAATCTCACGGTTAGCTCTTCCAACCAACATGACATATTACGTCATTTGTTTTAAACATGTAATATTACTATTCTAACTATTACATTAGTTCGGCCAGCTATCTCAATTTTTTTTACAAAAATTTAACAAGAAGCCGAAACATGGTTATTAGGTGTGACTGGACATATGTATCATTCTTTGTTTAACATTAGCTATATCCAACTGAGGACGAATGTCCAAATAGGCACATCAAAAAATAATAACAATAATGCACACAAAAAAGATATTACCAAAGCAAAAAGAAAAATGCATGATAAAACCAAGATCATATATATGGTACATTGCTAGCAAATGATTACATGGTACCAAAAACAAAATAAATTCTGACTTACAAATGATTCGGTAACTTGATAAAGAATAATTGTTACCTTTGTCAGAAACAAGATACTCAATTTTTAGTGCACAAATACGAATTCCTGGTACGTACACGTACCACGGTTTCGTACATATATATATATATATTTATATAAAGGGCTGATACATTTTATTAGATGCCCATAGATTCTGTTATATATCTTATTATATATTTTTTTTTTTCTCTTTTCTTTTTTAACATTCCGGCTTGTATATTTTTATTAGATGCCGAGAGAAAAAAATGATTTATATCCTTTTTTATTTTATTTATTTTTTAAATGTTATTTTAAATGTATTTTTAACAATGCAAATGTAGAGAATTTCTTTAATTACATATTACTAGCGTACTAATCAGCTTTTCATACAAACATCTTCCTGACAAATTACTCCCTTAGCGAATGAGGTGGCCACTCATACAGCTTTGAACTGGATCAGGTAGGGGGTATTGTCAGGGCTATTCAACTCGTTCCTTTGTAGCTGCTTGCTGTGCCGTAACCTACGCCAAACAAGGATGTTCACAGCGATAAAAATTATCACCGTTACACACAAACTAGCCTGTAATATAGGGTGAAGAATCTCTTTGTAAGTCGGTGACAGGTGGTCCTTTTCGGTAAGTTTCATCAACCGCTTTGCCACACTTCCGTTGTAGGGGAGAGGAAGTGCGGGCATTGTAGAGGTCCACGTGAAGTTCGCGAAGTAAGCTCGTTCTCTGATGATTGTCCGTAGACCAGTCACCATGGAATTCGGGGAAGTACCGATACAGCCATCTGCTGCGACGAAGATGTGGTTGAAGGATGTGGATCCGTCAGGGCATGATACATTGAAGCCGTCCTTGTCGTATCGTATCCACGAGCCATTATTTAGTCTGCAATTGAATTCCTTATTGTCAAAGGGATAAAGCTTATCCAGACAATTTTCAATTGTATGGGAGAGAGCACCGTCTAGCACTATACCTAACTCGCATGAATCCATTAAGTTTTTACGGAATTCAAATGAGTCAGCTGTACATATTTTTCTATCCATTGCGTCTGAACAGTGAGTTAATTGATTTAAGTCTTTAATG
This sequence comes from Palaemon carinicauda, assembly GCF_036898095.1. Taxonomy (NCBI): domain Eukaryota; kingdom Metazoa; phylum Arthropoda; class Malacostraca; order Decapoda; family Palaemonidae; genus Palaemon; species Palaemon carinicauda. Next base: position 63,414,026 of record NC_090730.1, read on the forward strand.
ACCGTATATGTTTCCTTGTCTGGGGAAATCAATACGTGTCCTGTCAAACTGGATATTACTGGATTTGAGTGATTCGTCATGAAAGTCGGAAATGGTGATATCCTGTAAGATTGCCAGGCATCAGAAGAATCAAAGGGAATTGTAATCCTAATCTTGTTATTATCTACGTTTACTGTAATTAGGCTGTAATAAAATTCTAACCTATGTTCGTCTAACAAAGGAACATAGCCTAGTTTATCCCTTCCGTTCTCCAGAACTAATTTTAAGTAACGTATAGGCAACAAATGGGGCGACAATACACCTTTAGTTGCTAACGTGATAGCTTCTACATAATCCTTGGATTTCTCAATGAAATGTGCAATTCTGTTATGTATGTGATCTATCTTTGAATCATAATACGTTAATGTTGCTAACAAATCCTGTACTTCCATAATTTGAACGATATTATCTGAATGTTCATTTAACGAATCCATAATTTTATTGATTGAAGCTAACTGATCCCTTAGTTCTGACATAATCAATTCATCTTTATGAGTCAAGAACTCAATTTTCTTATTTTGATTACTAATTTTAAGACGATTGGAAAGTCCTAAACCTAAACTTGCAACAGACCCAAAGATGCTTAATGCAGCATAAATGAAAGGATTCCGTCTTTCTTTATGTTCGTGTCCTACAGTCCACATCAAAAGGTCATAAGCCAAAGATCCTGTCTCTCCAGTCTTATTTTTCAAGTCATCAGATAGCATCTCTGCAACTTTTAATGTTGATCCAAGCAAACTCTTAGTAGTCAAATGAAAATGTCTCCTATGCAACTCATCCAATGATGCAGAAAACCTTGAAATGGCGGTTCTTAAGCTAGTGACATCATTCTCTTGAAGAAAAATTGCTTGCATATGCACTTCAACAATTACGTTGGTTGATGTAATAAAAATGTCTTCTTGTCTTTCAACTATATTGCCATATTTAAAATATATATTCTTAGTCTTAGAACTCATCCCATACGAAAAAAATGTCTGAGCGAACAATATCACTCCCAACAACAAAAAATTCATCTTGGAAACCTGTAACGAGAAAAAATATATGTAATTACTCCTGTATTAAAAAGAAAACTTTTAGTCACAAAATAAAATTTTTCCTCACTTCTTTTCCTCTCTTTTCTTTTTAATTTCTTATGTGAGACAATGGTACTATTCTCTCATCCGTGGGTTGGGCTACGTTTTGAATTCTAAACCTATTGGCCGTTAATGTTTCTAAAATGTTAAATGGGCCTTCAAACTTAGGTGTTAGTTTATAGTTGAGCCCTTTTCTGACATTGATTTGAATATAGATGTTATCACCCACGGTATATGTTTTAGTTGGTTTCGCTATTTTATCATGATTCCTTTTCATTATGATTTGTGATTCTTCTAAATTCTTTCGAAGGATATCATATCGACTTATACTTGCATTTATACATTCTTTTAAAGGATTTGATAGATTAGTTGTAGGCGTTAATACATGGAAAGGTGTTCTAACTGGGGTACCATACAATGCTTCATGCGGTGACATTTTAATTGATATATGATATGAATGATTCAGAGTACTCAGTGCCGCCGGTATTGCAATATCCCAGTTGGGGTCTGATCCCCCTAGTGTTACCCTCAATATATTTAATATCTTCCTATTTGCTCTTTCCACTAGCCCATTCGACTCTGGGTGATATATCATGGTATTAATCTTCTTTATGTTGAGGAATTCACACAATGAGGTAAGAAAGTGATTATTAAATCCACCACCCGAGTCTAAGATTATCATGTGTGGAATTCCATGTTTACAAATGTAACACTCGTAAAACTTCCTAGCGCATTCAATCGCAGTTTTAGTTTTAAGCGCTATTAGTTCTGTATATCGAGTTAAAGCATCTATAATTACTAAGAGGTGCTTATTTCCTCTGTCTGACTCGTAAAATCCTGTTAACAAATCTAAATGTATTCTTTCAAAGGGTTGATTGGGAACAGGATAAGCTCCTAGGCTGACAGGTGTTTTCGTATGCCCTTTGTTTTCCTGACATGTGCGACAATTAGCTATGTGTCTTTTTATATCTGTAAGCATTGTATGCCAATAAAACAATGATTTGGCTTTTTGTGACATTAATGAGAACCCAGGGTGTCCATGTAATGGATTTGAATGCAACCAATTCAGGACAGTGGAAACAAGTGAGTTTGGTACTACTACCTGGTCGTTAGTTACATGTGGTGTATTGCGGGTTTTCCTTGTCACAGTCCTACATAAAATATTATCTTTGATTACATAATTCTGCTGCTTATACTTTATATATTCTTTTTCTTTATGATTGCCTTTCAAAGCATTTATAATTGTTTCTATTTTCTGATCTTTTCTTTGCTCAGTCTGTAACAATTCAGCACTCCAGCCTAAATTTTCTTGTTCAGATATTGTTTTTACAATAGGCATGGATGTTGATATATCTATTAATTCGGCTAAAGACTCCGTACAAGATGACACGGGGTTGCGTGATAATGCATCCGCAATGATATTTGCTTTCCCAGGTAAATACCCGATTCTTGCGCCAAATTCTTGAATGATTAAATGCCACCGAGTTCGTTTAGGGCTGTGATTGAAGCCTTTAAAGAACTCTGTTAGTGGTTTATGGTCAGTAAGAACCTTAACGGGATAACCGTAAATTATGAACTTAAAATGCACTAGCGAATTAACAATAGCTAGTCCTTCCTTGTCTATTACTGCATACTTACTTTCGGAAGTTCTCAATTTTCGAGAATAGAAAGCTATCGGGAAAAACTGTTTATCATATCACTGAAGCAATACCCCTCCTACTCCTAAGTCTGAGGCGTCTGTTGCAATGAAGAATTCCTTACCGAAGTCAGGAAATTTTAAGATAGGAGAACTACACAGTTCATCTTTCAAAGTATTAAACGCCTGTTGATGTTGCTCAGACCATATGAAATCTACGCCCTTCTTCGTAAGATCAGTTAAAGGAGCGGCTATTATTGAATAGTTGCGTATAAAACGCCTGTAATATCCACTACAACCCAGAAATTGCTGTATTCCCTTGACATTAGTAGGTATGGGAAAATTACGTATAGCCGACACCTTATCATGGACTACTTTAAGACCTTGGCTTGACACCATGAAACCCAAATATATTAATTCTGTTTTGAAAAATTCACACTTACTAATCTTTACCCTTAAGTTATGTTGTCTTAATCTCTGTAGTACTAGTTCTAACTTACGTAGATGTTCTTCTAAGGTGTTGGAAAAGATTACAAGATCATCCATATAGGCATGCAATATATCCCCTAACAAGTCTCCAAACACTATGTTAATCATTCTTGTAAATGTTATAGGAGCACAACGTAAACCAAAAGGCATCCGCAAAAATTCATAATGTCCCCTGGCTGTGCTGAAGGCTGTGTATGGGATACTATCTTCTTCTAATGATATCTGGTGAAAGCCTTTAAGTAAGTCCAAGCTGGTAAAATATTTATTCTGACCTAACAAAGACAAAATATCGTCAGTACATGGCACTGGGAATCGGTCAGGGATCGTTTCCTCGTTTAGACGACGAAAGTCGACGCAGATACGCCATGTTCGATCTTTTTTCGGTACAACTATTAAAGGAAAATTATAAGGGCTATTTGATTTTCTAATGACTCCTTCCTCTAACATTTTACCTACTTCATCATTTATTTCATTCTGGAATTTCATAGGGAGTCTGTACGAGGTTACATATATAATTTTCTGTTTGTCTTTTAACCTTATTTGATGCTAGATCACATCTGTTTTTCCTAAGGATCCATCCGTAGTGGAAAAGACATCTGTATATTTATTTAAAAGTTCAAAAATTTTCTGCTGAGTTTCTTCGTCTTGAATGTCCTTACTGATTTTATTTTTAATAGATCGTAAAAGGGATTCATCCGCAACTGATTGAGAGTGATTGATTTCAGCAACGGTAAGAATACGATGTTTATAAACTTCTACATCCAAGATATGTTGATTTTTGTGAATTACTAAAGTGTTATTTAAATGATTACAGACTTCGATATTACATTGCTGATGTGAGCCTACTGTATAAATAGCTTGTGTGACAGACAATCCGTTAGTTTTCAAAGTATCGGAAAGGATTAATATTTCAGATCCCGGTAGTGTTTTCTTTATTTACACTATTAAATTCGAAGGTATGTTTGGTTCGATATATTGCGTGCAAGATGATATTACGGGTGAACGAGAATTCTGCTGGGTCGCGTATATTATTTCTTTATTAGTGAGACAAGTTATTGGTTCTTCAACGTACGTTACGGTTACATTTGTCGTCTCCTTTTTATCCAAAACTGACTTTAAAGTATTAGAAGACTTATAGAATTTCCCTTTGATATACACGCCGTGCTTTGCAGGAGCTAAGATAATGTTTTGATTTCCCATAGATAGGTATCCTATAATTACAGCTGGATACATATTAATGTTTTTCACAACAACAAATGTATCGGCAAACGTGCGATTACCGACTCTGAACTGAATATGAGTTATGCCTATGACGTTTAATTCATTATTTCCTATACCTGAAAGTCTAATTCCTGATTTTTCAATCGGAAAGTTTGAAAACAACAAATGATGCGTCTTCAAATCCATAATATTACGTGGACTACCAGAGTCAAAAAATAACGTAAAGGACTTGTGTTCTAAATTTACAGCATATAAGGTTGGCCGTAACTCATTTTGGCTTATTATTGTATGAATACGTTGCAAATCTACGGGAGCATGCACTGTTTTACTTAATTCGGCCGTGTGTTTCATAGGAAAATCTATTGTCTCACAATTATCTGATAAAACATTAAATTGATTATTCAATACTATTGATGTTTACATAAATGACCTTGACCCAACATCACTCTCTTCCCCTCTAGAGTTAACTATGTGGTATTTGCTTTGCTCTGCACATTCTGAAAATTAGGCTGACTTTGCGAGGTCTGGTTTGACGGCCCAGGCTCAGCGATATTTGAAGAAGTGTTTGTTTGTTTCGGACTCTGAACTGCATTGACATTTTGTTGTTTCTTCTTATTGTTAAAATGAGGATTTTTCTTTTTATTTCCATATGGAACTGACTGTGGAATTGACTGTGTATTTCTAGGATATTGTTGTGTCTCACGCGCGTAACATTGACTATAAGAATGTGATCCTGTGTTGTGAACTGAACAAAATTTCGTTCTACAGTCTGCGCTTATGTGACCTTGACGTTTGCAGTTGTAACACGTCACTTCCGCTACTGGATTATTAATTACGTTCACTGTTTGTGGTTTTGTTTCATTCTTAGCAAAAACTTCGGGATCGAGATCTGGACACTTGTACATGTGTTTCTTTATCTGTTTATAGACATCCAATTCCGTACTTGCAGGCATTAACTTCTTATCAAAGCACCGCACTAAAGCTTCAGGCAACATAAGTGTCATGCAAGTTAAATACATTAATCGTAAAAAATCTTTCACGGAGATATTATCGTTAGTAACCCAAGTGGAATTACCTAAAATGTCCTGATATTCGTTAAGCCTATCAGCTATGAGAGCTGCTCTCTCAACAACATTAAGCCGATTCATAGTGGCTTGATTAAGTGTATTTCGTAACGTTAACACTACATCCAAAGCTTCCTCACCCCCATAAATCGCGCGTAACCTAACTTTGAAATCATCCCAAGTAACTGCTTCCTGAAATGAAACACCTCTTAAATACGCACTCGCATCCCCCTTAGAAAAATCTATAAAACTTTTAGCTTCTTGTAATTGTACAAAAGGATCTACGATTTGTTTGGCATTTAAATGGGCATCAACAGATGAAATCCATGACTCCACACTTTGTGGCAAGAACCCGTTGACACGGCCTTGAAAAGGAAGGATTGCTGACCTGGCATTTACAAGCGTCACAATTGGAGGAGGATTAGCCTGGCCTACACCACTAGGTCCAGGGGTAGGGCTGACAGGAGGAGCCATGACTGCTGTATTTTTTTTTTTCTATCTCTTTGACCCCTTTCAATCCTATCAAAATATCTATATGAGTACAGACGCCCACTGCGTAAACGCATATGTATAATAAAATTCCCCCAACAATGTTACTAATCCCAATACATTTCCCCCCAAAAGTTTATGAAAGAAAAAGGAATTAGCACAAAGAAAGAAAAATTCTAAATGAGAATTCGGAGTTTCTTATAACAAAATTTAGGAATTCACTCACCCCAGTAATAATTGACTAACGACTTGTGATAACTACACTTCACTGCCCAAACTGAAATGAATACAAAATCTCTGTACTTAGCTTTATATGAAGTCGACACGTCCTCTCTCTCTCTCTCTCTCTCTCTCTCTCTCTCTCTCTCTCTCTTGATGTTTTGTTAGCGATGTCTCGTTCTAGTTTCTTGTTGAATGTAGTTCTTCCTGGATATGTCTTGCAATTGTTGAACGCCAGTCCTTGGGTTTCCTAGGATGTTGATTGAAGATTCAATTTGTATACTAACATATGTTGGTGTTAGCTTGTCCGTTGGACTTAGTCAAAATTGTAGATTCTTGTAGATAGTTTTGAGTTCTTGAAGATCTTTATCAGGTATTACAGCTTTTATTTTGAAGTCTTGAATCATTCTCTGGTTTTACAGCTATTTATTTTGAAGTCTTGAAGATATTTCTCTAATTCTTAGAGTTTAATCGCTGTCTTAGAGTTTAATCGCTGTCTTAGAGTTTAATCGCTGTCTTTGAGTTTAATCGCTGCCACCATTTATTGGTGTGCTACTGTCTTAAGCACACATTTGAGTATGAGTTGTTTTCAGATGTATTTAAATGGTTTACTGAATACATCTTAATGGTTTTTAAGTTTTATTGTGAATAAACAACTGAGTTAAACATCTCCATCACTGGAGGAAGCTGTGTTGGTCCACATGACCAATTCTGGTGAAGTTTAGATATGAACTGAATAAATTACCGATATCACAAATATCGTATGCTTGCTTTAACTTAACCAAGTGACGGAATCGGAAGACACCTGCATCCGGTGACGTCACAAACTTTCACACGAAGAGACAATGTGTTGACATTAAGAAAGAATGGCAACTTAGCATTATACATCCTGCTTACAATTTGAATGACTACAGCAAATCTCACGGTTAGCTCTTCCAACCAACATGACATATTACGTCATTGGTTTTAAACATGTAATATTACTATTCTAACTATTATATATATATATATATATATATATATATATATATATATATATATATATATATATATATATATATATATATATGTACAGTATATACACATGAATATATAAGTATATATATATATATATATATATATATATATATATATATATATATATATATATATATATATATATATATATATATGTAAATTTACTCATGCATATATATATATATATATATATATATATATATATATATATATATATATATATATATATATATATATATATACATATATATATATATATATATATATATATATACATATATATATATATATATATATATATATATATATATATATATATATATATATATATATATATATACATATATATATATATATATATATATATATATATATATATATATATATATACATATATATATATATATATATATATATATATATATATATATATATATATATATATATATATATATATATATATATACATATATATATATATATATATATATATATATATATATATATATATATATATATATATATATATATATATATATGTATATATATACATATATATATATATATATATATATATATATATATATATATATATATATATATATATACATATACACATTAATATATATATATATATATATATATATATATATATATATATATATATATATATATATATATATATATATATATATACACGGCCGCATTAAGGTGTGTGAAGGCCCCTGTGCACAATGCTATGTAGTGGCCCTGAGAGTGGTAAGGAAAATGCGAGGGCGAAAGGGCCTAAGCCATCTAGGCATGGTGTCTGGAGGCCACTTTAGGCCCCAGAAGCCAATGGTTCTAAGATGGTCTGAGATGTATTCTGAACATTTATGGGATACTTCTGGACAGGTTTTAGCGTGTGTTATTCAGAAACAAAATGGAGAGAAAAATATGGGATTCTTACTTCCTAACGCTTTATTTTTAAGCCTCTGTTACAGCATGCACTCAAGCCAAAGTCTTTTAAATCAATATCCTTTTAAGAGAAAAAAAAATCCTGTGTTTCATAACTGAATAACATGAAATCTTTAATATCTATTTAAACAACACATAATGGAGTGGAGAAACACCTCATCTGATAACCAGGATATGAAGCAACTACTGTATAATGGATAATGTTAAAGTAATTATACCGCCTAAATATTAAGTAACTGAAGCTCACTTAAGATAGTTCTTGGACAGTTGGACTTTAGGCTTTCCTATTTGCAAAGTAATGTATGACATCATCAAAACTTATCTGTTGCAAAATGTCATGCTCACTGCTCATCAGTGTGAGGTGGTTGAGGCGTTCTTGTGCCATTGATGTGCGCAGACTGTTCTTGATTAGCTGGCTGAAGGATTGCTCTCCAGAGCAATTGCACACCAGAAGTGTCTTGGACCCCTTTCTCTATAATTAACTTGTACAAGAAGTGTTCATAAGATATTTGGTATGCCTGGCCGTTTACAAATATCTTGGCAAATTCACTGAATTGGACAAGCTCTACACCAAGGGTCATGTCCAGATCTTCACTGTATGTGTTCATAAGCTTTGCAGCAGCTTGTTCAATCTCAACAGCTGTCATGTCATCTAGACAGCGCAGGAAACATATTCTCGTATATGTGGCCAATCATTGTTTCATAGAAACCACAAATTGGTCAATGACAGGCAGAAAATTTAAACTCGGAATTTCTGTGCAGTACAGAGTTTTGCCTCACTTCCTCGACCATAATCTATTCGATTCAGTCGCACACCTGGTGGCCGATTGCGTGTCAGAGTGTGCTTGTAAGTTGTTGTCCCTGATTTATCTTCTCCTTTGGCTTCATATTCACTAAACAAATCAAACTTGGCTTCAATGAACTTCTGCAATGATGTTAATTTAGCAACTGCAGTGTGGAGGTCAGCCTTTGGATCTTGTAATATGTGACTGGTTGCATTTACTCTGTCAAGCACTTCCTGCCAGAATACTGCATTTATCCCCATCTCAAGTTGGCACATCTGATCATACAAACCTTTTGCTTCACACCGAATTAAATCTTTCTCATCTTTGTCATTTTCAATTTTCAATAATGCCTCCTTAAATGATGAATAGCCTTGTTCAAGGGCTTTACTGGCATCAACTCTGCATGACCACCATGTTGTGATAACTTTTCTGTACAAGGACAGAGCTCCCAGCTGACTTGAATGTTTCAGTCAGAACCTGGTAACAATGTGTAGATGTAGTGAAGAAGACAGATAAATTTTCAAAGAAATTAAAAAAAAAAAAAATGCCACAACAACGGCAAACCATTCTGCTGAAGCCTTTTAACCAAATTTATAGAGTGTCCTGCACAGGGAATCCATTATGCCCGTTTGTTTTATGCCACCACTTTAGCTTGCAGACCGTTCCATCTCCTACTCATGGCACTAGCATTATCATAAGACTGACTACAGTAGTTTTGTAGGTCGATGTCATGAGTGTTGAGAAACTCCATCAAACCATCAATCATCTCTTGTTCCTTGTGACCTTGGCTTGGCAGGAAAGTGACAAAGCGCTCAACTGGTTCTGTGAGCTCCATGAAACGAAATATGACAGTAAGTTGAGTAACGTGACCTTCATCTTGGGTGGGGTCTATAGAGAATGAATCATGCTTTGATTTCTTCAAACGCAAGATGATTTAATTCAAAACCTTCTTGCCCATTAGCTGGATAAGCTCCTCACATATGCTTGAAGAAAGGTAGCTCGTATGGCCACTTCCACTATTTGCTTGGTTTTGAATACGTTGCTTCAGATAATCATCATATTCAGACAACAGCTCTAACATACCAAGATATTTTCCATTATGAATGGATCCAATGATCTGATCATCACCTCTTATGGCTAGGCCTCGTTCACATAGAAATAAAAGCACGCTCACAAATCTTTTCAGAACACTCTGCCAATAATCCTCAGCTTGGGGAACTTGTTGTGTCAACTCATGGTCAATTGTCCGTATTTCTGCCGTCCGTATCCTCAGTGCCAGAACACATTGGAAGTGATCTTTCAATGTTTCGTGGTATATGAGTCTAGCACTAGCATGCCTCCAATCACAGAATCCTCCATGTGTGAGCTGTGATCGTGGAGCTGACATAAGTTTGCAGACGTAGCAGTAGACACTTCTAGTACTTGAAGAAACCACTACCATGATTGACTGATCACTTCCCCATTGTGCATGCGTCATACGAACATGCCAACTGTGCACTTGCGAGTTTTGTTTTCTCCTGTCTGTTGTTAGGACTTCTGGTAAATCAGTTTTTCAGCATAATGCTGCAAATCCTTTGAACCTTTCTTTATCCAGTAATCTACCACCGATTTACTCAGATGGTCAGGCTATTTACCAATGTCAGTATCTGTACCAATGGCCTCTGCATCAATCATCATCTCATCATTAGTATCTTCTGATTTTTCTGGTGGCTCAGGGTGTTCATACTGTGATTGCTGTTCATCTGAAGTCAGAGTTGAGATCTCTTGTTGACTTTCTTTGTTCTGTTCAGATCCTATTGCATCTTTTTTAGATGTTTTAGGAGTCTCCATTCTGGTATATAGGAAGTCTGTCATACGTGACATTTTTTCAAGTTCTTTTGCTTCTTTTTCCTTTTTTTCTTTGGCATGCTTTCTTTTTCTTAGCTCCACTGGCAATTGTATGGCCACCCTTGTGCCCGTCACCAAATCCCCTTATGATGAACTCTGAAATGGAAAACAAAAGATTGTCTGAGCTTTTGCTGAAGCAAAGGATCAGAGCCAGGTCCAGTACAGAAAATAAAGAGAATCATTACAACCGCAGAAGATATCAATTACGAAACCATAGAAAATGTAAGAAAATTAGTTATAGCAAACTTTTAAAAAGTAATTCAGACTATTATAGAAAAGAGAAATAAAGGAAATCTATGTTATACTTTCTGATGGTAAGTATACAGTACGGTCTGTACCAATGCACTGGCTAGCGATACCTGCGTCTAATAAGGGTTGAGTCGTGAGCAGAGCTGCCAAACACATATTACAGACTTTCATGTTATTGATTTTACATGATGAAGAACAATATAAAGATATGTTTAATTTGTTTATAACTGATTTGTTTGTTTTTTATTTTGGTTTTGACTCATTGTTTGTATTAATTTTACTCTCTCCAAACATCCAATCCCTTTTTGGTGGGGGCCCCCTTGATGTGGGGGCCCCTGTGCATGTGCACCTTGTACACAGTCCTAGGTGCGGCCCTGTACACACACACATACACACATACACACACACACACACACACACACACACACACACACACATATATATATATATATATATATATATATATATATATATATATATATATATATATATATATATATATATATATATATATATATATATATATTCCTTTTTAAATATGCTACTTCCATGTCCCCGTTGGAATAAGTGGGGGGCATGAGATGATATCATCTGGCTAACGGAAGAGGTAGGTGATCATTATTGAACAATTGGACTTAGCGGATAGCGATAAAATGTGCCTTGATTTCAATTATTCTACCGAGCTTTTCATAGCAATATCTCAGCAATGTTTCCCATGATTCTAATATGTTAATCTGCACTTTCGTGAAACGTCGATATAGATTACTTTACTGTACGACTTCGAACTCTTAAAATCTCGAGGGATATTAATGCGCCTTAGAGCGCGGCCTATTGTCTCGTAAAATGATGTTTTTTTTTACTTAAACTTTTCCTTTAAATGGCCGGGTGTTTTGCCTGACATATGCTATCTGATAGCCCAGGAAACACATTTACAGCGAAGCCCCTACTCCTGGACCTCCCACAGGTACTTAATTGAATTCCCTACCTTTTCCGAGAGCCAAACTCATTTGACCCAGATTATCCTTTGTAAATTTTATTGCCTTAACCTCTGCCCATCCCAGATTAGAAGACACTTATAACATGTCCTCCACTAGCAAGATTAAACACCTATCTTAACGGTTTCTTCATTTGTAAACGGCTTAAAATTCCTTTAATGCCCTCATTTCCTCTGGGCATCTCTACCCAATTATGTTTGTTCATTCTAGATAGGACGCCATTTTGTTCGCTGTGGCCCATGGACACATGCATGGGTAGACATCGCAGCCTAACTCTGCTAAAACCGGGATAGAAGACACGGCCGTCGAAAGGTCTCCCCAAATTTACTCCTACTAAGATAGAAACGCTTTAATCATAAAAGAGAACCATTTAATCAATAGTGTGAGTGTGTGAAGGCGTGCAATGGTGACTCAAAGTTTTATTCTGCTATAATTTTTTTTATTTTAACTTGTGTATCTCACCCTTTCGTTGTCTGAGTAAATATTTTAAACTTTAACAAATAAGAAACAACGGGAACTTCGTTTTGAGTATTCCTATCCTAACTGATGAAAGCTATCTAAAAACCTATTTGAATCCTAAAAGTGAAATCCCCTCTTTTACCGTATTTCTATGGTTAATTAGAGATTGTTCCTTCTACATCCCACCCCCTTTCAACTAATACTGAACTTTCGAAGTCAGAGGACTAAGGGTTTACATGCAAGAAAGTTCACGGTGATTCACGGGCCGCTTTATTTAATGTATTCTCTTCTGATCGTGAGGTAAAATATTGTACCCCTTTTTATAGACCCCATTGCAGATCCTGGAGAAAAGTGGATACCGTGATTCCTATCCACCACATATACATGTGAAGTATGCAAATGATAGGTTATTTTTAATGAACCTACTACAGCATATAAAAATATATTTTAATAGATATTATGACAGTTAAGGAAAAATCTAATGAATGCTGGAAATCTTGAAGATTTCAGAAAGCTCAGTACCAAGCACGCACACTAATACGTGGAAGTTAGAGCGGAAGTAACTTCATCTAAAAAGAGCTGTGATTCAGAAATAAAGCTGTGTTCTAGTAATAATGGGATTCTTTATGAAATTATTTTATTAAATGAATAAGAATAATTTTAGTAGCATCATAGAAAATTATGTGAGAATAAAGATCTTTTATTACAAAGATCCTTAAAAGCATTTTGGGTCAGAGGTTTGGTGATGTACCACGTGACACTTACAGTATGTGTTAATTTGTTCCTGAAGTTTGGTATATAAATCTATGGAAGTTCAGTTGTGACCGTCCTTCAGAATGCCAATACAAATTGAGAGCTCTGATATCTGTTCTCTTCGACATCTCTGACTCTCAGGTAATATGAAATTTCAATTGTATTTGATCTATGCTTGGGAAGTGAAATGTAAATAACTGTCTAAGCCTAGTGTACTTTTGTTTTTGAATTGCTTTAACGAAATGAAGTTTTAAGGAATCACTGTTTAATCATTGTATATTCATTAAGTCTAACTACTTAGTAGCCTAAACTGTTACTTAACATATTGTTATGAAATGAAGTGTTATTACTTATTTGCTAGAATCTATCTATATAATTTATACCCATGCTCTGCATGTAACAGTACAAAAGCGTCTTCGACAATTCTATAAAAGAAAATGGTCTTTTTTATTTTTTACGATTTAGCTGAGGCAAGTATGGATTAATATGTAAATTATGACTATCAAAGCCTTCAAGTGATTATATAGTCTGGTATCGCTTTATATGTCCTAATTGATAAATTTGTAAGTATTGTATATTCGATTTTTCTTTAATAAAATCATATTTTTGTAAGCTATCCATATTATTTAATCATCTGACTTTTCTTTTGCATAAGAGTTTAAGAACTTTGGACTTTGCCTCTGAGTCAGTCTGTGAGCAAATCATAAGTGAAGCTATTTACAGGTCTGGTAACTGCTTGGAACTTGTATACACCGATTCCTCTGGTGTTAAAACATGTAATGTTGGTTCTCCAGTTTTGACATCTGATCATACATTGATTTCTTAGTTTTGAACCCTTAGCAGCCTGTCCCTGAAGTACCATACTCGTGTAAGATTTATATGAAATCTCATGCAGACTTTGATGGGATATTGTATGATATTTTGGGGTTGAATTGGTCACAGTTTTATAGTAATGTTAATCCTGTTGTCCCTTTGAATGTGAATCTAGTCAAAATAATTGATAGCCGTATCCCTTCTCGTGTGCTAAGGTACCGAATGAAGGACAAACCTTGGTTCAATGATGATTGTAGACATGCTTATTTAGAGAAGCAGGAGGCCCATCAACTTAAGAAAGGTAACCGATCATATTTGACGTGTAATAGCTATACTCAGATTAGAGATTTTGCTCAGAAAGTTTATGCTTCTACTGAAAAGGAATACAATTTACCCATCAAAGAAACCCTTTCTGGTACAACACAAGTGCAAAAGTGTACTACACTTAAATCTGCACTCTTTGGTGTAGATGTGACAGTTCCTCCTTCACTTAAACCAGATAGCTCTCTCACTCACTGTCTAAAGGAAAAGACAACCCTTTTGGTAGATGTGTTTGACAGTAAGCAGAGTAATAAGAAACTCAAACTTCTTCATTCCTGTTTTCCTAAGGGTAAATTTACTTGTTTAGCTTTTCGATCTCGTGAAACTAAAGCTCTCTAGATGGACCTTCATCTTTATGGAGGTGTAGACCGAAATGGTATTTTTTCTTTGTTTGTTTTATAAAGACTACAGATTTCTTAGCTCTAAAGTTATCTGCTATTTTGCACAAGTTAGAAAAAAGAGGAGCTTTTAGCACCTGTTGAAGAATTGCTAATGTTACTCTACTATGTAAATGTGTTTCTGATAGCTCAATTGTTAACTGATTACCACCCAATTTCCATAACTCCCATGTTACCTAAAGGTTTTGAACATCTTTTGTCAAAACATCTTAATCGGTTTGCTTAAAGTAATCATCTGTTCCCTAGTTTGTAATCTGGTTTTCGTAAAGGTCTTGGAGCATGTGATGCCCTTCTCACAATCTCCAATGCTCTACAGAAATTTCTTGATTGTGGTCAGGAAGTTTGTATGATTTACTTCGATTTTAGTGCTGCCTTTGACCATGTTAGTCATGAGGCCCTTGTTTTCAACCTCAAACAGTTGGGAGTGGGTGGGTCTTTCCTTGGCATCATTGTTGAATTTTAAAGTAATAGATGGCAAAGAGTTGTTGATGATGGTCACTATAGCGAGTATAGGCATGTGATATCTGGTGTTCCTCAGAGTAGTGTTCTTTGTCCATTATTTTTATGTTATATACATATGACATGTAGTTCGGCCTAGAAAACAAGCTTGTTGCATATGCAGATGATGCTACTCTCTTTACATCAATTTCATCTCCTGAATGTAGATCTGGGGTTGCTGAATCCCTTAATAGAGATCTAATCAAAATTAGAGCAAGGTGCAAATTATGGGGTATGAAGTTGAATCCAAACAAAACGCAAAACGGATTTTGAAGCGAAGCGAAAAACTATTTTTGGGTGAGATGGTTATGTCGTCCTGATGGAAGGTTCCTTTAGGCAGCTTTCTAAGGGATATTTGGCTACAGTGATACTTCCAGAGAACTGACCATAGGTCTCCAGAATTCTAACTCCTGGCGCGAGTATCCTTGAAATTTCTCTTAAGGATATCGCATAATATCAGGGGACGTATATCTTGATACGACACATGGCAATCTTCAACCCGAATAGCGTTTTCGCTTTAAGGAGGAAGAGTGGCAAAAATGAAGGGGAGCCGTTATCAAGGCTACCCTTCCTCCCGTACTATTACAGGGATCCAAGATGGCGCTCATTCCTTTTTTGGTAGCGATTTTGCACGGTGTTTTCCCTGTTCAATCTAGCGTTCTAGATTGTTTATTGGAGGATTTATCATGTGTTCTATGGAGCCTAGCCGGTCACCAGAGGCGCCATTTTAGGCGCTGTCTTTCGTCATGCATGCTTTAATTAGTCAGCAAAACAACATTTCTGGTATTTAACTTTAATGAATTATAGCTATTTAGGCAAAATTATACTAGTGAACTAGTGAAGATATGATTATGCATACAAATTTCCTCTTCCTACATGTGTTGATCGTATAAACTAGAGTCTTGGCGATATACGTAGCCGAGATCTCGCCCTGCGCTAGGCTACCTAGCCTATGCCCTTTAGTATACTTTCACACATTATCCCAGTTTACCCTTGTGTATCGTTTTATCAATTCAACAGGAGATAGATTATCTTCTAGAATTAATTATATAACTCGATACTCATATCCTGCGGAGAATTAAGGGTAATTCCTCCTTCCTTCTGAGTGCCGCCATAAGCGGCAACCCTATCTTGGTCTTGCCATAGAATAGCACTCCGGCTTGACTAAGCTGGTGTTTCCTGTCTCCCTCCTTACCGACAGTAATTCAGAGTATTAAGACTTTATGCCGACAGCTTAGCTGACCGGGGAGTAGTTACTCCCCTGCCGGCTTACAGTTGCCGGCATAAGAGGCTTATCTTCTCTAGACCACACCTGAAGTGGTAGTATAATGCCGCCACCTTCTCCCCTGCGGTCTAGAAGACAAGTCTTGTTTCGGCAGACCCTAGGCTGAAGAATAGATATTCTTTTGCCGCCTAGGATGGCACCAATAGTGAAACAGAGTTTCACCCTTGTTTGGAAATGGCGGCAACCATGCCGCCTTCTCCTAACACAACATACAAGACCATTTCCCTGCCCCTTTCTGTCCTTTAGCGATAACCTAGCCATCGCATATCTGTGACCGTCGTCCTACACTCTTCCCGCTTGCCGGGTAGACCGTAGCACCGGCCGGGCTCCTACATAGGCGGCTTGAGAGTCGATCTAACTTTCCCTTACGGACGCAAGTCTCCGGGAAAGGTTGTGTCGGCTATGACGGCTGCCGGTGGGAGACCACTTTTGCCTTTGAGTATTCTTCAGTCCTCCCTTGGTCTGCCATCCACATCCCTGAAACCAGCAGCGACAGGCATCAGATCTTGTGGCTGGATGGAAGCTTGAATGATTCATTCACCACTTCCATTTGAACCTTTAGTTTGGAGGAAGGCAGTAGGATTAATATACCTGCACCCTTATTTACTGTACAGAGCTACATTAATAAGGCAGCCCTTCACTCCATGCTTTCTCTCTTTCTGTTGGCTAGGGCCGTCAGGTACTAACCCAGCCGGCATGCTACCGGCTGGACCGGTGCCGTCAGGTGCTAGCCTAGCCGGCAACATGCCAGCTGAACTACAGTATATGATTATATTTGCAGTATAGATATACTCGCAGACAGAAAATTATAATATATATTATACAATAGTTAATATTTCTAACATACCCTGTGTGTTCTTTCACAGTCTATTGTTGAGACCAATTTTATATTGAAGTGAAGTATTCCTTCAATACAATAAGAAAGTCATCAGTTTATAACTTACCCCACAATATTAATACCTTTTATGGAAGGGCTAGTGTTAGTATATACTAATTCTGTCCCTTGAGGTTAGAAACCTCTCTATTAAGTTTCCCTTAATAAGGAAATCCTAACATTAATATTGGGTGAGGTCTCATCAATTGGCTGGATAGGACGCACAGGTATGTGTCTTTCCTATTTCCTTTCTAGCTTACTATCCTAAGCTGTAATGGTTAAGTTACCATATATTGCATAAAGCCTGTTTATGAAGTGTGATAAACAATAGCATACTCATTTATTTTTCCTTTTTTTACAGGAGGAGCCCAAACTGAAGTGCGAGGTGATCTACTGTAACCACAAAAGTAGGAACTTTTGTGGTCACACTATGTGCAGGATTCATGCCGCCTGCGTGATTATCACTGACACCTTGCGGTACTGGAACCCCCAGAACTGCAACGTCTGCTCGGCCAAGGTGGTCGAAGGCTTCAACGACCCCAAGTCAACGGTGTCGAGGAATGTCGCACAAGAAAAGCTGCGCAAGTGGGTACAAGGATTCCAAAAGAACTCTCCGAGACTGTACCTGCCCATCGACAGGATGCGTAGCTTGCTGTTTCCTAATGCCGGTAGTGAAGCTGTCGTGCCCCAAACACGACCTGGACCTCCCTGCGTCCTGATTGCAATTGAGACGGACGTTAATGAGTCATTGCAAGGCATGGGCATCCACCAGGAGGAAAGGATGTCTGAAGTGTCTACGGACACTGAGAAGGATCTCCTTAGTGATGATCCCAAGGAGGAGTCTACTCTACCTCCCGAAGGAGAAGAAGAGGTAGAGTCGTTGGAAGTGAAGGAGTCCCTTCCACCTGTGCCAGCATTAGAGCTGACATCATCTACATCTTCAGCTCCTAACCCTTCATTGGACGCCATGAGCCAAGCAGTTTTGGCTCATATCCCTACGCTCCTTGAGAATATTCGCAAACAAGGCGAAGCAAGGGAAGTGAAGCTTGAAAAAGGGCTCCGTGACGCATGGATCACCGCCTCCTGAGAGTCAATCAAGTGACCCAGAGTTCAAGACCTGCCATCCTGCTCCGAGACTAATCCTTGGAGGTACGTGGAGTATATGCCAATTACCAACGGCAGGCTCTACATCTCAGAGAAGATGGGAGCCGTCCCCCTAGACGATATCCAGTTCTAGCCGAGCTTCAGTGCTTACTCTGACTGCTTCATTCGACTGAAGCATGAGCCAGCATCAAAGGAAGACACAGAACCGAAGGAGGTCATGGTTTTCGACCATGATAAGGCAAAGGCTCTCTTGTCGAGCAGCCTGAAAAAGGCAGGTTATACTAACTCGAAAGTGTCAGTATTGAGCAAGAAACATCCTACCTTTCTTGGTCCTGCTTCAAGAGTCTTCCCCTTTACGTCGAAGGCATTCCAGGCTTTTGCCAAGGCAGTGGAGGCAGGCAAACCATGCCCTGCACTAGAGGAGTGTAGGCCTCTGTCGTTATCCCTGCCCATGGGCAAGAAGGAATGTAAATAAGTCCACCTAACCTTCTCAGTAGGGAAGCTAGATGCAGATATGGTGGGATGGCAGTTCAGCCAGAATCTCCCTAAGCTGTCAGACTTTCTCTTGCGCATGGAGCAAGAAACGGAGGAGAGGCTTGCCGCCTCTCTGTCCATAAAGAACTGTAGATCTGGGGTTGCTGAATCCCTTAATAGAGATCTAATCAAAATTAATGCAAGGTGCAAATTATGGGGTATGAAGTTGAATCCAAATAAATGGTAAAGTATGATTGTAAGTAGGTCATGGACAATGGCTACTCAACATCTGGATCTCTGAATTGATAATATCTCTTTAACTTTGTATAACTCTTATAAAATTTTAGGTGTGATTCTCGACAGCAAATTTACTTTTGAGAAACATATCAGATCTGTGTTTTCTTCAATTACAAAAAAATTGGCTTTTTGCGAAAGTCTTTTTAGATTTTCAGTGATCAATCTATTCTGAAGAATTGTTTTAATTGCTTCATTCTACCTTGTTTCGAGTACTGTTCTCCTGTCTGGTCTTCAGCTGCTGATTTTCATCTTAATTTGTTAGACAAGAACTTACGGTCTATGAAATTTCTTATTCCTGATCAAGTTATTAATCTCCGGCACCATTGTTCAATTAGTTCATTATGTAGGTTGCATAAGACTTTTTTATAATTTTGACCATCCTTTACATTCAGATCTTCCCAGACAGTTCCATCCTGTGCGTAATACGAGGCATGCAGTTAATTCCAATTGTCAGGACTTCTCCATCATGAGGCTCAATAGTGCACAGTATTCTAGAAGTTTTATTTCAGCTGTGACAAAGTTGTGGAATGGTTGAATCAGTAAAACTTCAAAAGTTCAAACTTGCAGTATATGTTTTTTTTTTTCTTTTTTTTTTTTTTTGTTGAACAGGCTGAAATAAGTGTTCATAGTTTATATGTGAAATGGCTGTTGTGAAGTTGTTAATCTTTTTAAAATATTTCATTTTAATTGTTCATCGCTTCTTTTATCGGTTATTTATTTCCTTATTTCCTTTCCTTACAGGGCTATATTTCCCTGTTGGAGCCCTTGGGCTTACAGAATCTTGCATTTCCAACTAGGATTTTGTTATGTATTGTTGTAATGATGTACTGTATTACTTCAAATGTTACGTGCATTGAGCGCAATATTGCATCATATTGCATTGAAATTTTTTTTAATATTGTACATAACTGAAATAATGTATATTGATATTAGGGTTCAAGCATTTATTAATTACCTCAAAAATAGTATGTGATTCTTTTTACTTTTGTATTGCATTAGGATTTAAGTCTTTTGAGAGCGATGTTCTTGTGTTCGCTCTTATGTTTTGGTTTGTGAGATTGTTTATGAGACGCTCGACGTTCAGTTTCAGTTGGGAGTTGGTTGTCGGAACCCCAGAGTCAAGAGTAATGTAGACTTTTATTATACAATAAAGGGTTATGTATACACCTGCATTTGATTCAACATACAACCAACACAAGATTGGCAACGCAGATGGAATCCCTTGGATAATTACTAATAATTCTTCACTCATTTACAGGTGAGTAATATGCAGAAATCAACAGACAGTATGCAACCAATACAAAATTGGCGACGAGGATGGGATCCCTGGATAATTACTAATAATTCTTCACTCATTTACAGGTGAGTAATATACAGAAATCCCTAGACAGTATGTAACCAACACAAAATTGGCGACGACCTGATGATGAATACACGCAGAGATCATAGAGAAGGAGAAGAAACATTATTGCAAGCGAAACAGAAGAAAAAGCCAATGAGGATTTCCCAGGCAGCCAAATAGAAGAATTTCCTGCAACACAAGCAAACAAAACAAGAAAACAAAGTGAATTTTAAAGTTGGGTAGGATACAAAAAAGGTAGAAAGTTACAAGGTGACTTTAGAACAGAAGCCTAACCTAAATAAGGTAAGCAGTCAAAATGCCTTTCGACATTGAACATCCCGAACGATTTAGCATCACAGCTGAACCCAATTCTGTTGCAACACGACGGCAATAGTGGTGTGAGGAATTTAAGATTTATTTAGAAGCATAAGGGAATATGAAGGATGCCCATACAGCAGGCAGAGAAGTTTGGGAAGTGTTTAAGACATTGCAGCGTGCAGATGACACAAGGGAAGATGCTATTAAGGCTCTTACCACTTCTTTTGCTCCTCAGGTCAATAAATTTTTTGAAAGGTATCAATTTACAGCACAGGCATATAAAAAAGAAATGAAAGTTTAGAAGCACTTGTGACTAGATTAAATTGATTTGAAGCAAAGCGAAAAATCTATTTCTGGGTGAGATGGCTATGTCGTCCTGAAGGAGGTTCCTATTGGTAGCTTTCTAAGGGATATTTGACTACAGTGATATTTCCAGAGAATTGACCTTTAGGTCTCCAGAATTCTAACTCCCGGCGTGAATATCCTTAAAATTTCTCTTAAGGATATCGCATAAAATCAGGGGACGTATATCTTGATACGACACAGCAATCTTCACCCCGAATAGCTTTTTCGCCTCGAGGGGGAAAGTGGCTAAACTGAAGGGGAGCCGTTATCAAGGTTACCCTTCCTACCATACTACTACATGGCTCCAAGAGGGCGCTCATTCTTTGTAGCATTGAGCATGGTGGGAGACAGATAACACTAGCCTAGTCAAACCAGAGTGAACTACTCTATGTCAAGACCAAGATAGGGTTGTCGCCTATGACGGCACTCTGTGGGTAGGAGGAATTACCCTTAAATCTCCATAGGAGACGAGTATCGAGTTATATAACTAATTCTAGGAGATATACTATCTCCCGTTGAATTAATAAAACAATACACGACGGTAAACGGGGATATTGTATGAAAGAATACTAAACGGATTTTGAGCGAAGCGAAAAATCTATTTTTGGATGAGATGGCCATGTCGTCCTGATGGAAGTTCCTAAAGGGTAGCTTCCTTGGGTATATATAACTACGGCGATATTCCCAGAGAATTTACCTTAAGGTACCCAGAATTCTAACTCCTGGAGCGAATATCCCTAATAAAAGAACCAGGGATATCGTGAAATATCAGAGAACGTATTCTTGACACGCCACATAGCAATCTGCACCCCGAACAGAGTTAACACTTCGAAGGGGTCAATTGGCAAGAAAACGAAAACGAGAAAGAAAGGAGAGCCGCTCGCAAGGTATCTCTCCTCTCCCGTTTCGTAAACGTGCATTGCGCCGCTCATGGCACCATCTGTATTCCTTGTAGCGATACACGAGGTGCTACAGATACTGTATGTAGGGAGGGGACCTACAGCCATTTAGAAGAAAGGGAAGGGCGGGTCCATCAGGACGACATGGCCATCTCACCCAAAAATAGATTTTTCGCTTCGCTCAAAATCCGTTTTTCGGGCTCAAGCCATGTCGTCCTGATGGAAGTATACAAGAGCATTACTGTATCTGTGGATTCTCAAAACGTGCCGTACTCCCCGAAGGTATTTCCCGGCCAACTAGACCTAGAGACCTAAGATGTTACCGTCATACATCTTTTCAACTAACCATAGACCATGTTAGTGCTTCCTGCCCCCTACAGGGAAGAGTCCTACTAGACTCTAGAAAAGTCTCGAAGAGTACATATACCTATGTATGAATAACAGACAAGCCAATATAGTGGTCTCACCCTATATCATGTAAAGCATAGTTTGTAAAGAACCACTGAGTCAATATGAAATATCGACCAGTTCCCCATTCAATACTGGATTGGACAAAGGTTTATATCCGAGTAGGAGGAAAACTTGCATGTCAGCCACCGTCCCCTTAGGGCATGGAGTCCTCCCGCCAAGGGAAAGCATAAACCAATGCAAAGAATGCTTGCATAAAGGAACAATCTATTATAATTATACCAGATAAATATACATAGAACGTAATGCAAAATTATTTCAAAGAAATTGACACAGGTGAAGGAGACACAAGGTTCACAAGAACTAGTTTATTGACAAACAATAAATAAAACAGGTTAAACAACCACTGTATATATATAAGAGGAGGATAACCAACAAATAAGCATAAGCATGATAGTAAACAGAAAACTTGTTTATCTGAAAGAAAAACATTAGCGCCACTTTTAACATACCGAGGTATCAAAATCATAAAAGTCTGTATTACTAATCAGTCACATTAGCGTTGGAAACGCTCGGCACACTTGTCTGCACTTATGCTAGGTTCACCTTTGAAAGTGGAACAGTCAATGTGGGCAACCCAGTGCCCTAACACTTAGTTTGTAGAACAGTTTGTAACTACACACTCATTCCGGAATTAATCGTCCAAATTAAATCCACTGTTCCTCGCAGAGTTAAACAGCAGGGTTAACGACACTACCCACTTCTACCACAGACCTCTTTAGTTGCTCCACTTGCTTCGCATAGTGACGAAAGAACACTCTGGAAGACCTCCAGCCAGTGTATGAACGAAGATGTTCGAAATCCATACAATTAAAGAAATTTAAGGATGAGGCAACTTTCCTCGGATCGTGACCTGCGGCTGTACTGTCTGGATCCGCTCTGCGAATAAAATAGGTGATTTTCGCCCTAAGTTGTTTCAGTGATAAATTTGAGCCTGATGTTTCTCCCCTGAATAGTTGACCACCCCTGAAGTCTGAAATTCTACGAAGATAGACCTTTAGGCATTCCACTGGACATAGAGATGCATCTTCTTTCAGAGGGCAGATTCTCCAGGGACCACACCTGTTGGTGGGTAACTCGTTCTTGGCGAGAAACGTAGGATCCGGGAACAGGTTCAGTTCTCCCCCATCCAAGAACTGAACATGACCCTCCTCTCTCGAGAGGGCTGCAATTTCACTAACCCTGGCCCCCGACGCGAGTGCAAATAGGAAAATAACTTTTTGGGTCAAATCCTTTAAAGCACCCTCCTCATTGTTTAACAGCGAAGCGAAATGAAGAACTTTATCTAAAGACCATGAAATGGGCTTTGGAGGTGCTGATGGGCTGAGCCTAGCACAGGCTTTCGGAATTTTATTAAAAATATCGTTAGAGAGGTCGACCTGGAAGGCATATAAAATGGGTCTTGTCAAAGCAGATTTACACGTTGATATTGTGTTGGCTGCTAACCCTTGACCATGGAGGTGGATGAAGAAAGATAAGCAGAAGTCCGTCGAGATCTTTTGCGGATTCTTCGCCTTGACAAAGGCCACCCATTTCCTCCATGATGACTCATATTGCCTTCTAGTAGATTTGCACTCATATTCCTCTAGGAAGTCTATACTGTCTTTCGAAATCCCGAAACGTTTTCTCACCGCTACGGAGAGAAAATCATGAGCTGCAGGTTCCGAGTTTTCTGTGATGAAGCGCAGACAGTCGACTTCTGAACTCGCTGGGTCAGAACTGAAGCTGGTAACGGCAGACACTTCAGCCGTAGTTCCAATGCCAGAGGGAATCACACGCTGTTCGGCCAATTGTGAGCCACTATTGCCGCTACTCCCTTGAAAGATCTCAGTTTGTTGATGACCCTCAATAGAAGGTTGTGAGGAGGGAACAGGTAAATCCTGGACCATCTGTTCCAGTCGAGGGACATCACGTCCACTGTTTCCGCCAAGGGATCCTCGTACGGGGACACGTAAAGCGGTAACTTCTTGTTGTCTTTCGTCGCAAAGAGGTCTATCTGCAGTTCTGGGACTTGACTCGAGATGAAGGAGAATGATCCTGCGTCTAGGGACCATTCCGACTCTATCGGTGTGAACCTGGATAGAGCGTCCACTGGCACGTTGCGAACTCCTTGAAGGTGAACTGCCGACAGGTACCACTTCTTCTTTTCCGCCAGTCGAAAGAGGGCCAGCATCACCTGGTTGAGTGGTGGTGACCTTGATCCTTGACGATTCAAGCATCTCACAATCACCTCGCTGTCCACCACCAACCTTATGTGGATCGAGCGACGAGGGGAGACTTTCTTTAAGGTAAGGAGTACTGCCATAGCTTCCAGAAAGGTTATGTGAAATGTCTTGAATAGATTGGACCAAGTTTCTTGGGCCTTCTTCCGATAAGAATGACCTCCCCACCCCTCCTTCGAGGCATCTGTGTGAATAGTCAACGAGGGGGGAGGTGGCTGAAGAAGTACCGACTTCTTTAGTTGCCTGACTTGGGACCAAGGCCTGAGAACGTACGTAGAAGAAGCGGAACTGGTCTTATCAGATCTCTTCGCGCATTTGATGCATA
The DNA here is from genome assembly GCF_036898095.1 of Palaemon carinicauda. Taxonomy (NCBI): domain Eukaryota; kingdom Metazoa; phylum Arthropoda; class Malacostraca; order Decapoda; family Palaemonidae; genus Palaemon; species Palaemon carinicauda. The sequence goes on from NC_090730.1 coordinate 63,439,341, forward strand.
ACTTCTCCAAACTCCGGTTGCATCCTTTAGCTGTGCTCTTAGCACCGGGTCTGTTACTGAAGCAAACTGGAGAGAACCCAGCACTCTCTCCTGTTCACGTCTTGATATCCTTTCGGAATCCTGATCCAGCTATCTCTTTCCTCTTCTTCGCTGGGATGGAGAGTTGGTGTGACACTAGGTCCCAGTGGATTCCCAACCACTGGAACTTTTGAGATGGAGAAAGTCGAGACTTTTTTCTGTTGATCTTGAAGCCTAGATACTCTAGGAACTGGATCACCTGTAGGGAAGCTTACAAACATTCTATCTTGGATGCTGCCCACACCAGCCAGTCGTCCAGGTAGGCTACCACCTGGATTCCCTTTAGGCGTAATTGTTTGAGAGCTACGCTCGCAAGCTTCGTGAAGATCCTTGGGGCTATGTTTAGCCCGAATGGCATGGCTCTGAAGGCGAAGAGTCTTCAATGTAGCTTGAGCCCTAGGTAGGGGGAGAGTTGGCGAATGATTGGAACGTGCCAATAGGCGTCTGACAAATCTATGGAGACAGTAAATGCCCTCTTGGGCAGTAAGGTCCTTAAGTGTTGCAATGTTAGCATCTTGAACTTGCAGTTCACTATGAAATTGTTGAGTGGCAACAAGTCCAGAATGACTCTGAGTTTTTCTGAGTCCTTCTTGGGAACACAAAACAGCCTCCCTTGGAATTTGATGGACTTTACCCTTCGGATTACTCTTTTCTCCAACAGTTCTTGAATGTACTCCTCCAGAACGGGGGTGGAGTGTTGGAAAAATAGAGGGGACGGGGGTGGAGTGCTGTACCAGATCCAACCTAGTCCATTCTTGAGTAGGCTGTGGGCCCAGGGATCGAAGGTCCACCGATCCCAAAAATTCTGAAGTCTCCCTCCTACCGGTATCATCTCACTTTGACTGCTGTTGCCCTGAGGCCTTGCCTCCTTGACCACGACCACCCCTGAATCCCCTCCCCCTTGAGGGGCATCTAGACGAACCTCTGGCTGCTCCTCTAGGCTTCGCTCGAAAGGTAGTTGACTGCCCTTCGAACGCTGGGTTAAATGCCGGAGACTGCGTCGACACAGCTTGGGGTACCCACTGGTACGTGGTCGGGGTTTGTGCCACCATCTGGGGCACTTTAGGCATAGGAAATTGCTGTTGCTGCTGCTGTCTGAATGGCTCGGCTGGCTGAGAGGGTAGCCTAGTCTTCTTAGTCTTCCTCTTTGGTTGGGGACCCTCATCCAGGGGAAGACTTTCTCTTGAGAGATAGGCCCCACTTCTGGAGAAGGTTTCTATTCTCCGTGGCGGCCTTATCTACAACCTCCTTGACCGCTTCACTAAGGAAGAGGTCTTTGCCCCAAATGTTGGAGGAGATTAGCTTCCTTGGCTCGTGCCTCACCGCAGCTGAAGCGAACACGAACTCCCTGCAAGCCCTCCTAGCTTTGACGAAGCCGTAAAGGTCCCTCGTCACTGTGACTAGGTGTGTCTTAGCCACTACCATGAACATCTCCTAGACCTTGGGGTCACTTGCCATTGTCTCCAGAGTCATTGGATAAGACATTGAGGCAGCAAGTCTTTCTTTTGTCTCAAGCTCCCTTCGCAAAATAAAGTCAGACAGCTTGGGGAGGTTCTCACTGAACTGACGTCCGGCAATATCAGCCTCCAACTTCCCGACTGAGAAGGTAAGATGGACGTCCTTCCAGTCCTTGTGGTCCATGGGTAGGGCCAAAGACAAAGGTTTACACTCCTCCAAGGAGGGGCATGGCTTACCTGCCTCGACTGCTTTCAGCACAGCCGTAAACCCTTTCTGCATAAAGGGGAAGGCTCTAGAAGGAGAGGACACAAAGGAAGGGTGCTTCTTACTCAAAGCAGGTACCTTTGAGTTTGTGAAGCCCCTCTCTTTCATCGAGCTTGACAGTAAAGCTTGAGCCTTAGCGTGGTCCAAAACTATGACCTCCTTCGGCTCTGTTTCTTCCTTTGAGGCTGGTTCCTTCCTTAGACGGACATAACAGTCCGGATACGACTCCTTGCTGGGCCAGAATTCCACCTCCTCAAGGGGGACTGAGCCCAACTTCTCCAAAATGACGATTTTTCCCGTCGTCATAGGCATGTGCTCAGCATACTTCCAAGGGTTAGCATCTGAGCACAAGGGAAGGTCTTTCACGCTGACCTTCTTCTGGGGCCCACGTGATGCTGCAAGTCTCCGCATCTCCAGCTCCATTGCAGCCGCCTTCTCCATATTCTCCCTCTGCATCTGTTGGATCATTCCAACGATGGAGGAGAGGGTCTTTCCCAGCTCATCTGGGAGAGAGGACGATGTTGAGGGTATAGGTTCAGGGGACTGAACCGGAGTAGCCAACACCTCGTCGACCTCTTCCTCTTCATTGTCTGGAGCCTTCTCTTCATCCTGGTCTTCTGCCAGAAGGTCATCTTCCAGACGCTCGGACACCTCCGACATCCTTTCATGCAATTGGATGTCCTGCAGGGCATCCGCGACTTCAGCATTCACAGGGATCTGAACCACTAGTATCTCCACTTGAGGCTGGGGAATCACTGCCTCAGCTGACGCCCTGGGGAAAAGGTAAGCCCTCATCTTCTCACTTGGAAGATAGGGCCCAGATGTGTTCTTCTGAAAGCCCCTTACCCAGGTGCGAAGCTTCTCCCTTGCTGCGGCCCTTGACTCCGCCGTCTTAGGGGAATCAAAAGCCTCATTAATCAGGTTTGTGCACATGGTACATACCTGCGGGTCCAAATGCCGGAGATCACCTTTGGAGACTGCGCATGCTGCGTGCCTCCTACACAAATCATGTCCACAGAAGTTCTTGCTGTGGACGTTGCAGAAAACGCTTCTACACTTCGGATGGTCCTCCTGTAAAGAGAAGAAAATTCCATGAGTATCAAGTGAACTACGTATCACTGGGTATACATAGTTTAGCATAACTAAACCAGAAAGGAAAGACACACACTTGTATTTCCCGCACAGTCAATTGCTGCAACCTTCCAGATAATAAAATCGTATGGTTAATCTATACTAGAGCAACCAATGAATACTTTCCAGAGGAAACAGGTGTAGCTCACACCCAAAAAAGTGATTTTAAAATGCTGGATAGTAGACAAGAAAGAACTCACTTTCTTTATCTGTAAGGTTACACCAAAAGGATGTGCAAGACAACACAAAAGTGTTAGAAAAACTTAGTGTTGTAACAAATACTATACTATAGTTTTCTCCCTACAGTATATACTATACTGAAAAATACTGGCTACAGTATAGAAGGTAATGTGCCGGCCGGCACGTGCCAGCTGGCACACACCTTAACTAGTTCCAAAGTATATTACTTATAAACTATAAGGTGGGAGGACGCTGGTTCAAATGCATGTGCCGGCCGGCAGATAAACAACAACCACACCCGGCTGCCGGCCACTAATTGTAGCGGCCAGCAGACAATGGTGTGATATATAGCCAGCCGGCAAAGGTATACAACCAATGCCGGCTGGCAGCAAAAGAACCAGAGAACTCCGCCTGCCCGGCTGCCGGCCACTCAGGCCGGCAGCCGGGCTAGGGCACAACACTAGAAGAAAAACAGAATGGATGCCGGGATAAGAGACTGTACTACCTCATAACCCGGCAACCCGAAAGAGTGCACATAAGGAAGGGGAGAATATAACTTCAGGCTTCCTGACCAATGCCATCTGGCTCTACAGACAAACATGGATGAGAGACCAAGGGAGGTCCAGGCAGCACTCAAAGCAGAAGACCCCTGCCGGCCGGCACGCACTGCCGGCCGGCAAGGGAGTGAGTCAACCCCACATCCTAACCTATGCTAGGTACAGACGTAGAATGACAGGAATGCGATGGCTAGGCCATCACAAAGGAAAGAGGGTGAAAGGGAGAAGAGGGTCCTGCCAACCTTGCTCTAATAATGAATCACCCGCAGCCAAGAAAACTCATCTTAGCCTAGGGGAGATCTGAGGAGGGAGGCCAGCAATACTTGCTAACTCCCTCGGAACCAAAGTAAGGAAGGCGTTGTTATTCACAGAAAAGAGGATCTCATCCACCACACCGAGAACAACAATACTGGACTAGTCTGCTAGATCACAAAAGAAGGAATCATCTCGTACAGAAACCTTCGAAAGTGAACTAAAGAGGCAAAGCCTCCTATGTCTGATGTCAGTCTAGCAAGGGAATCTCAACCACAAGCTAGACAGAAACAGACTCAGACTAAGAACTCTGATGTCCTGTCCCCTTCCTGAAACCAGACTTACTGGAAACAGGAAAGAACAGAAACACCCTTATATAGTTGTATCCAAAGTCAATTCAGATAAACTATTAGGGTTAAGCCCAAGGCTTAAACAGAGGGAAAGGGATTGCACACCTTCTCCGAAGAGAAGAGAGCAACCGGGGAGTGTGAGAAAGTATACTAAGGCCCCATAGACAACTAGCCTAGGCACAAAGAGAATCGATTACCTAAATCAACGAAACTCACTCGTATACTATCTTGGAAGAAAATCAACATAATCTCAAATGTATAAAACTGCCTAAAGCTTCAATAAAATTTTAAAACACTCGGAAATCTGAATATCATGCAGGAAAGTACTAGGGCCAAATGACTAGGCTACAAGGTCTAGCATAGGCCAGAATCGGCAAATCTTTCGCCAAAACAAAAATACTCAAAGCATCATATAAAGAAATCCTATGTAACGCTGAACAGCTATAATTATTAAAGTGAAACAGCCAGGAACGTCACTCTGGCTAACTAAATAACTCATACCTAGCGAGCGACAGCGTCCAGGACGCCTACGGTAGGCAACAGCTCTTCAAACAACGATATCACTATCAAATCACTTTTAAAATTACCAAGAGCTTTCATTTATACATAAACGAAATAATACTCAACTTATCAGAAGCAGAAAAAGTTTGAGAAAGCATTATAAGTTGAAATAATCCAAGAATTACGAGAAACACAGGGAAAAAACACCGAGTTGTTGAGCTACGCAAAAAGGAATACAGATGGCGCTGTGAGCAGCGCAATACACGCTTACGAAACGGGAGAGGAGAGATACCTTGCGAGCGGCTCTCCTTTCTTTCTCGTTTTCGTTTTCTTGCCAATACACCCCTTCGAAGTGTTAACTCTGTTCGGGGTGCAGATTGCTATGTGGCGTATCAAGAATACGTCCTCTGATATTTCACGATATCCCTGGTTCTTTTACTAGGGATATTCGCTCCAGGAGTTAGAATTCTGGGTACCTTAAGGTAAATTCTCTGGGAATATCTCCGTAGTTATATATACCCAAGGAAGCTACCCTTTAGGAACTTCTATCACGACATGGCTTGAGCCCAAAAAAGCGCATAAGCTAGGTAGCCTAGCGTGGGGCGAGATCTCGGTTACCTAAATCGCCGAAACTCTAACGTATACGATCGACATAGGGAAGAGGAAAATTGTATGCATATATATATCTTTACCAGTATAATTGTGCCTAAATAGCTTTCATAATTTATTAATGCTATTAAAACTGGGAATGTCGTTCTACTAACTAAATAACACATGCATAATGAACGACAGCGCCCATGGCGCCTCCGGTGACAGGCCAAGCTCCATAACACATTAAATTAAACTAATTTCACTGTGAAGAAGGAGCTATAAATTATACACTGTAAAGAATAAATACTCAACTTTCCAGAGGCAGAAGAAGCTGGAGATTGCATGATTATTCATCTCGATAATGATAAAAAACGTTAGATTAACAGGGAAAACCACCGTGTCCAATCGCTACAGATATAGATATGAGCACCATTTTGGATACTCGTAGTAGTACGGCGGGAAGGGTAACCTTGATAACGGATCCCCTTCTGTTTCCGCCACTCTTCCCCCTTAAATCGAAAACACTATTCGTGGTGAAGATTGCTATGTGTCGTATCAAGATATACGTCCCCTGATATTATGCGATATCCCCAAGAGAAATTTTAAGGATATTCGTGCCAGGAGTTAGAATTCTGGAGACCTAAAGGTCACTTATCTGGGAATATCACTCTACCCAAATATCCCTTAGAAAGCTACCAATAGGAACCTTTCATCAGGACGACATGGCTTGACCCCAAAAAACCCAAGTGTTATAGGTATGGTAAAACTGATCATCCTGCATACGAAGCAAAGAAATGCCCTGCTACTGGACAAACATGCCAGAATTGCAGAAAGATGGGTCATTTTGCTACTGCTTGTAGATTCCCTAAATAGTACGCAAAGAAAATAAATGCTACAGTTGATACTATTGGTCATGAGAATAATGCGGAAAATGTTCATGATAAACAGGATAAGTCAGAAACTGATTTTGCGTTTCACATAAAATTTGTCAATAAAAATGCAAAGAAACGTATCATGGTAAAAGTAATCATAAATGGTAAACCAATTTTGATGCAAATTGACACAGCACCCGATGTATCAATTATGTCTGACAAAACAGCTAAAAGCATTCCTAATTTGTTATTTGTAGGTACAAATAGAGTTTTGAAAGGTTAAAATGGTTTTGATATTCAGGTAATGGGTGATTCGAACGTAGAAGTAAAGTACAAAGAACAGAAATTAGAGAGAATGTAATTAACATTCGTAAAAGGTAAAGGACAAACATTGCTCGGTTTGGATTGGCTACAGGATTTGAAATTAGATTGGCCTAGTATTTTGAAGGTTATAGGTAGACAAGATGAACACAAAAATGAAATGTCTGTGGATGATGTCATATCATAGTTTCAAGACGTATTTGAAGATAAAGTAGGTACAGTAAAGAATGCAAAGGCAACTTTAGTGTTGAACCCTGACAGTGCTCCTAGATTCTGTGCTCCCAAACCAGTACTGTATGCATTGAAAAGTGCAGTTGAAACAGAAATCACGAGATTAGAAAATGAAGGTTGCGAACAGTTTTGAAGAAATTGAAGGAACATAATATTAGAGTAAATAAGAGCAAATGTATTTTAGAAGTTGATTCAGTGGAATACTTAGGTTTTGTAATTAATGGCAAGGGTATTCACAAAACTAAAGACAAGATTAAAGCTGTACAATCAACAAAAGTACCAGAAAATTTTAAGGAATTACAATAATTTTTAGGTTCAGTAACATTTTTTTGGGAATTTCATTCAGAATTTGTCTACAATTGCACATCCATTGTATAATTTGTTGAATAACGGTGTAGAATGGAAGTGGACAAAAGAGTGTCAGGAATCTTTTCAAAGAATCAAACAGGAAATAACATCACCTACATTCCTAGTGCATTATCAAATACATTTACCAGTTAAATTAGTATGTGGTGCATCAAACATAGGTTTAGGTGCAGTAATATCTCATGTAATGCCAGATGGAACAGAAACCCTTATTAGTAATATTGGGTCCAAAAGCAAGTTTACCTACGTTGGCAGCTGTAAGACTACAACATTGGGCAATTTTGTTAGCCGCATACCACTATGATATAGAATACCGTCCAACATCAAAGATGGGTAATGCAGATGCTTTATCTAGATTACCAGTAGACAAAGCTCCAGAAGAGTATGATGATAGTATTCTGTTAATTTCTCTATATGATGTACCCATTACAGCAAAGGATGTAGCACACAGTACCAAGTGAGACCCGGTACTTAGTAAGGTTTAGAGAGTTTAATGACAGGTAGGGACTTATGTGGAAAAGAGAAAAATTGTAAACCCTATAAGGATATATGGTATGAACTGAGTGTAACACAAGGATTAGTGATGAGTGGTTCAAGGGTAGTTATTCCTAATTCACTGAGGAATAAGGTTTTGTCTGAAATACATGCTGATCACCAAGGTATTGTAAGATCAAAGTCAATTGCAAGAACTTTTGTATAGTGGCCAGGTGTAGATAAAGATCTGGAATCTTATATAAGGAATTGTGTGGAGAAGTTTTTAATGTGTGTTCTGAGTGGGAACTTAGTCCGGGAAAGTCTCCTTATAACAGTTACATAAACTTCAACAGGGGAGGATAGGAGCACTTACTCTCGGGGCACAAACACCCTGCTAATACTTTACTGTCACAATTCACTAACCATCACTCTTAAATACAAAAGGGGGAAATTTTACTGTCCAGAGGCCGGAGAACTCAACACGTAGGATAAGGTATAATTTACGTCCTACTCTACCTTTGTCAGGTCTATAGTCATCTCATTCTCAGGCTCTGTTCCGGCTCCGTCCCAGCTACCCCAATGAGATGCTGGACAGGTATTTTACGTTAATGTAATCAGACAAAATCCAAAATGGGAGCAGTGATGTAAAGTAGTTTAAAAGTTTAAAGATAAGGATCTTTACCTTCGAAGCAAATATATTAATGCAAAGTTCCTCGCTGTTACCACCTATAGACTTACTTAGGTTTTACTCTTTAAATATTCCCAGTTTAAACATTAAATAAATGAGGGAGCAAAAAATACTAAAGAGGTTTAATTAACCTAATATTGATTTATTCACAAATTCACATCAAAGAAACGGACATCTTAACAAAGACAAAATGGAATCATAAAATGTAATTCAAAATGATGAAAATTAGTTAGTTAGACACGTGGTCTGCAATAATAAAAAATCAAAATGGGGTCGGACACGTGGCCCATGTAACCCAGAGACTGTGTTAGTCTCCAAGCAAGAAATAATAATGAAAAAATATTTACACACAATCCCACCGCACACAGTCCGAATAGTGTAATAGCCAGGTTCCCTATCAAGTTAAAATTAGTCTAAGCTAAATAATGGGGGAATAACTATGGCCATTGATGTAGTACCTGCACTCCTTTGAAGATTAGTCCTATGCCCGTGATAGCTGTTGACCTGGTTGCACTTTGCACTCTTTTCTGGCCCACCCCAAAAATTCTTACTTTAGGTGCAACTATGGTACACCAGGGTCCTCTTCTCTCAATCTCTCCGACCGGCAGCACTCTTTTGCGAGTCGAGTTTTAGGAGAGAGGGGGATGCGGGTGAGCCAGAGGTGCACGGATTAACTACTGACCGGGCCGGTCAGTCGGTCACGACAGCTTCTAGTTGAATGGGTTCGACGCTAAGGTCGAGGAGATCACCTGGCTTCACCTTGCCAAACAAGTGACGGTCATGATGCGCACGGTAATCCATTGGGGGTGCCATATCGGGACTCCAGGACAGGGCAATATATTGTTGCAAGGAGTGCAGAGGAGGCAGGATTTTGTACTAAATACTTTAGAGAAATGTTGCTGCTCTAAGGGAGTTTATATATACAACAACCCTACCTATTCTGGCTTGCTAAAAATTAATAATTTAAATGATTAATCAGCAATGGACTGGTGTGATGGGCATACATCTTAAAATTAATAAACCTTAATTGGAATTGAGAAATATAAGATGCATTAATTCAGCAGTATTGAAATTTATATTTAAAATGCAGTTTAGGAATTTAATCTCGACCCATGTAGTTAAGGAAACAACCAACATACGCCGGGGTTACCACTAAGGCCCTCTGTTGTGCGTATCTACGTTGTGACGTCACGAGCATGGCATGCGCCACTGTCAACAAGTTTAAGTTTAGATTAGTCCTCCCTATGTTTCGTTAAAGAAAAGTGAATGTAGAAGAGAGCATTTAGGGAGTAACTATAGTATTAGTAGAAGAGAGCTAAAATTACGATTGAAAGAAGAAGAGTGAAGAAAATTCTTCACAAATTGTATGAATTGTGTTATGCAACAGAATAATCCTTATTTTGCTAGAATGCACCCATGGGAGTTACCCAGGTATCCATGGCAAAGAGTGCATATAGATTTTGCAGGTCCTTTTTTAAATTATTTGTTTTTGATAGTAGTAGATGCTTACAGTAAGTGGCCAGAAGTCATTGCTATGAAGACAACAACGTCTTATGCCACAATAAAAGAGTTAATACAAATTTTTTTCTACACATGGTATTCCAGAAAGAATTGTTACAGATAATGGTCCACAATTTACCTCACAAGAGTTTAGAGACTTGTAATGTCAATGGAATAAGGCATACATTTTCAGCAGCATATCATCCCTCTAACAATGGAGAGGCTGAAAGGTTTGTTCAAACATTTAAACACAATATGAAGTGTAGAAAAGCAAATTCAGGTAACATATTTGTACATGTATCAAAGTTTTTATTGTCTTATAGAACAACGCCGCATAGCACAACAGGCGTGACACCATCAAATTTGTTGATGGGGAGAAGGATAAGGTGTAAGTTAGCTTTGTTGTATCCAAGTTTGCAAAGTAATTTAGAAGATAAAGGGTGTAAACAAATAGAAAATCTTCCAAAGGCGAGACATTTTTACCTTTATCTGATGTCATGGTAAGATCGTACAACACTCCAGAGAAGTGGGTACCATGAGAGATTGTAAGAGAAATAGGAAATTTACATAATGTTGTTCAAGTTGGTGTAAATATTGTAAAACGTCATGTTGATCAATTACAGCCATTAAACAGAAATACAGTAGAGCAGGTGTCAGACAGATGCTTATTTTTGGATAAGTTTCCTATGCAGAAGGTTTATGTATATTATTGATGCCTTTGTTTGTGTGTTTTATTAATTAATAAGAAATGGGGAGACAAATGCAGTTAGTAGTAATTGTAAAGATATAGAAAGAATTGTGGAGAGACAGGAGAGTGAACGAGAGTTAGGTAGGAGGTTTTCAACTAATTTCGCTGACTCCAGGGTTCTTTCCCGTGAACAACTCCCCGAACAACAGGATCCGTTCTTGAATGTCGAACGTAACATAGACGAGTGAGACTTGGAAGCCGGGAAAAAAGTCACGTGATTAAGGATAGCTTGACACGCCCAAGACGACCATATATAAGCAACGAGAAGACGGCATCTCTCTCTCTTCCTAGTAGTCGCTCTGTATAATAGGTCTAACGACCTGCTTAACCTGCCGGGTCTCCTTGACGAACAACACGTGGCGGCTGCCTATACCAAATTGAGGGACGGCGATTACTTAGAATCCTAAAGCAGCCGAGAAATTACAGAGGAACTTTTACCCCTGAAAACGAAGGACGACGAACAAAGTTACTACGCCCGCACCTGATTGTCTGTGAGTGTGTTTGGCGAGACGTCCCAGAGCGACCGAGAGGCGTGACGTCCCAGAGTGACCAAGGCGTGTCTAGAACTTCGCGCCAACCTTCTCAACACCTGACGAAGGCTCATACTTCAGCGACGACAGTAGGTCTATGATTGACGTTTAGGCCTAACTAAACCAGGATTCACCAAATTCTCCAGCCAGTGTCAAGACGTCTGAGTTCATCACTAAGTGTTAATGTAGAAACCACGCTTTTGTTTTGACTGCTTGTAAGTGCCTGTTCAAACCCCTTTTTATGTCTAGTAAAGAAAGAAACCAGCATTCGTATCCCTCACCCACGTAACTTTGCTTATGTAAACTCCTGAGAGAAATTCAATTAATATTAAACTAAAGGAAATAATATGCAGAGGTAAGATACTAGACTAATTAAGAAGATTTATTGCAAGAAAAATCAAGGACATCATCACAAATGGTGGCATCGTTAAGGGATACTGTGCCGTGTTATATTAAGTTTGAACTAATACTGGCTTTATTTCAGATAAGTGCTGAAACCCCCTTTTAAGTGTCAAAGAAAGACAAAACATAATCTCAAGAAAAATAGAGGGAAACCAAAAGAAGGGAGTCGTGAACCAATGGATATGTGAGTAGTTTGCATGTTTTCGTTCGCTCTCTTGTTTTGTATAAATACTGTCTCTCTATAGAATAGGAAGTTAGGGCATTTGTCTCTCGTAAGAAAATTTTGGTGTTTTAATTTTTCCTTTTTTTTTAAGTGTGCTGTGAGTCTTGATAATATTTTCCAAAGACTTACACAATATCAATACGACTTGAGATTAACTGCAGACAGACGGTCGCGAAGTGCTAGTGTAGGAAGACGTCAAAATTGGACTAGAAATACAAATTTGAGTAACCGAAGTTCGAGTCCTGTAAGAGCAAATATTACCGATATGAATTCCGCTAGGCTGATCACACAAACCACACGGTTTTGTGGAAATGTAAGTAGGGATAATCCCGACAAACAAAGGTTAGAGAAATACAGTGTAGATAAGTGGTTAGCAGACACAGAGAATAGGATCACTAGTTTTAAAATAACTGATGATGTTACTAAAATTAAACAGGCTATGTTTTTAGTCAACGTAGACGTAGGGATGCTCACCTTACATTAAACGGTAAGGCTTTTGAAAAAATTACCACTTTCAACGAGTTCAAGGAGGAATGCAGACTATTGTGGCGATCGGCCAAGGACACTGATCGGTTGTTGAACTTGTATAGGTTTTCCTCGCCTAAATTTGAAGGTGATTCCATGCCCAGTTTGTATACCCAGGTTCTGAATCATTTAGAAGTAGTTAAGGAAGACATTTTGTCATTACCCACAATCACGGTAGGAGACAGAATGCAGTTTAGTGAGGATAATAACCAACTGGTAGATTTAGATGAAATTTTGACTTATATGGCCTACGGTACATTGTATGCAGCCTTTGGTTAAAAGGGAAAGGAAGGCTTTCAAGGACCTAAAGTTAGAGCCTGCACAGAAGCTCACAAAAACGTTGAGCCAAATCCAGGAAATCATCCAGAAAAACGAGACCCAAATTGAAGAGGTCACTTTTTCGGCGAATACCAAGCACAGAAGGTATCAGAATTACAGGGAAGATAAAAATAACGAGACCGGTAGGAATAAATATTACCATAAAAATTATCAAAATAACCAGCCCCCTTACAAGTCAAATGAACAAAACAGAGGAAATTATAATGAAACATATAAATCTAGAGGGAATTATCATCATAAGGTAGCTAGACCAAAGAATAGGTATTGCCAGTATTGTCAAAGAGGAGGTCACACAGACCAAGAATGTTGGTACCAAGGTAAGAAACATAATAAACCCTCCGAAAATACTCCTCAGGCACAGGCAAGGGATAACTCAAACCCTACTAATTACTCCGAAGAAAAACAAGGTAACAGAAAGTGACTAGAAGAGCAGGATAGGAGTCCAGGAAATAGGGAAACCAAAGAATGGAAGGATGTTGCAGGTAGCGGAGGTACATCCACGTTGCCAGCAACATATTTATCCTTCCGACAGCAATCATTACCCAAGACGAATATCAAGATAGAAGGTAAAGAATGTCTTAGTTTGTTAGATTCAGGAAGTACTGTAAATCTCATAGGGCTCCATACCTTAACTGATTATTTGAATATACCTATTTCTGCAATTAGGAGTGAGGATACATTAATTCAGGGGATAACTGGCAATCAGCTTAACAATGTAGGAGCCATAGATTTAAACATTTAATTACTAGAGAAGAAGTGTCAAGTGCCATTTTTGGTTTTGCAAGAAGTAGCATTTCCCGCTCGAGCTTTGATTTCTTTTGCAACAATGCAAGATTTTGGCATAGTTTTTGATTGTCAAGACAGAAGACTAGTTTTAAAGGGAAATAATCAGGAAGTCTGTTTTCAACTTGTTGATGACAAGTCCACTACAAATTTGGCCAATTTGCAGGGGACCGCTTCGATAGTTGAAACACACTCCGGTTCAGAAAGAGAAAGGGAAATCAAAGTAAAATCAGAAGAAAGGGAGAAAGAAGAGAATTTAGCAATTGCACCTAGAAAGGGAGAAATTACTTCTTGTAAAGGCAGCACACATACTAAGGATGAAAATGTCGACAGAGAATCTGTGAGAATAGATAAAAAGGAATTCCAAGAAGTTTTGCTGCTAGGCACATTGAATTCACAAGAATTAAGACACTTAAGAGAAACAGAATCTCATAAGGGAGGAGATGAAGATTCATGTTTTTGTACTCAAGTACAAACTGGGGAAATAAGTCTGATCAGCACAGCAGATGCAAACAAAATAAGATTTAGGCTAGCTAGAGATGTAGTACTACTACCCAATACTCTTACTAGAGTATATTTGATAACCCGCCTACACACAAATAATGATGTAATCTTGACCCCAGAAGGATTACCAGAATATGTCAGAATGGATAACTCATTAGTTCAGATGGAGGGATTAGCCTGTACTACTTATGTCATGAATTATTCTGATAAAAGACTCCATTTGTTAGCGGGTACCGAATTTTGTACAGGAATAGAAGTTACACACAAAATGATTCCGTTAGAGGAGGAAGCATTCTTTACCATAGGAAACATTGATGCAGGAATAGATAGGGAGATAGATAACACCGATTTTCCTGAGTATAGAAAAAGATTAATAGAAACCTTAAATAAATATAGGCAGGGCATAGCCATTACGGGTGATAGGTTAGGTAGGACTGAGGTGTTAAGACATAAGATAATCCTAGATGATGGAGCCAAACCCTTTTTCATACCTAATTATAAATTACCTATCAGCCAACGTCCAATAGTAGATAAAATGATAGAAGAAATGAGAGAAGAAGGAGTGGTCATACCCTCTAAATCACCTTATAATTCTCCCATGTTGTTGATTCCAAAGAAAGATGGAAGTTACTGATTAGTGATTGATTATCGCAAGTTGAATGCGAACACAGTTCCTGATAGAATGCCCATGCCTGTAATAAACGATGTTTTGGCTCAGTTAGGAGGAGCAAAGATCTTCTCATCCTTAGATCTACTAAGTGGATATTGGCAAGTACCTTTAGACGAAGAATCAAAGCCATTAACTGCCTTCAGCACACATAAAGAACACTTAGAATTTCAGGTAATGCCATTTGGGTTAACATAAGCTCCATTGACTTTTGTAAGGTTAATGTTACAGATCTTAGGAGACATAGAGAATGTGTCAGTCTATTTAGATGATGTCATTATATTTAGCAAAGATATAGAGAGCCATTTCAGAACCATAGAAATCGTTTTAGAACGACTAAGACTGGCAGGATTAAAGATAAAGGTTAAGAAATGTCAATTCTTGAGGAAATCTTTAGAATATTTAGGACATGTGATCAGTGCTGATGGATTGCGCATGCAAGAAGGAAAAATAAAGGCGATTGTAGAATATCCTGCTCCACAAAATTTGAAAGGTGTAAGAAGATTTTTAGGGATGATAGTATAGTATAGACCATTTGTCAAAAATTTTGCTACTATAGCTAAACCATTGACAGAATTAACTAAGAAGGATGTAGAGTTTGAATGGAAAGCAGAGCAAGAAGAGGCTTTTCAAAAGTTGAAGGAGAAATTAATCCAAGATCCTATCTTAGTGTATCCAGACTTTAGCAAGCAATTTTACTTAGCATGTGATGCTTCAAATACAGGAATAGGAGCAGTTTGGTTACAGAAGGCAAAAACCAGAATGAGGGTAGTATATTATGCAAGTAGAGTCCTGAATGCGGCCGAACGAAATTACAATACCACAGAAAAGGAATGTTTAGCCATTTATTGGGCACTGAGAAAGTTTCGGCACATTTTGTTAGGACACAAAGTAAATGTACTTACTGACCATAAACCCATCTGTGACCTATTTAAGAAAAGAGCTTTCACTAATAACTTAAAGTTTAATCGATGGTTTATTAGTGTGCTAGAGTTTGCTCCAGAATTTAGATACACTCCAGGTAAGTTTAATACTTTAGCAGATGGATTATCTAGAGCACAAGAGGATACTGAAAGAATTATCACAACTAACACTTTTTGTTTCAGCTGTCAGGTCGTAGACTTAGATTTGGAGAGAGTTAAAATAGAACAAGAGAAACAAGAAAGTATCGGGAAAATAATAGGAGATTTGCTACAAGATGAAACCTCTAGGTCAGATTTTGAATTAATAAATGGGATATTATATAAGAAGGCTAAGGATAGGAGTGCTTGCTCGAGACTATATGTGCCTGACACCCTGACTAAGGAAGTATTAGCTCTAACCCATACCCACAAGTTGGCAGGACATCCAGGAATCAAAAAGACTCTGAGAACAATAAATAGAAATTATTTTTGGGCTAAGTGCAGCGAAGAAGCAAAGCAATTTGTAAATGAATGTCAAACTTGTAATAGGCATAAAGGTCATGTAAATGTCAGAGCTCCTTTAGAAAAATATCCTAGTAATTTAAACCCTTTTGAGGTAGTTCAGATGGATCATATAGGACCCTTTCCAAAAACTTTGAGAGGAAATAAATATATACTGGTATTCATTGATTATTTGACTCGGTATTTAGAAATTGTCCCAGTTAGAGATAGAACTGCGGTTTCTGTTGCAGAAGCTTTAAAGACCAGAATACTCACAAGACATTCGTGTCCGGAGGTACTTTTGTCGGACAATGCACCCGAATTCACCAGTGAGGTAATGAAAAAGCTTTGCGAATTTTTTGAGATAAAGAAATGCGAGATAACCCCTTATAAGCCGAGTTCAAATGGGACAGTGGAAAGGGCCAATAAGAAGATACTGGATGTACTGCGAACTATCATTAGTCCAACTACAGAAGATTGGGACCTAGCGCTAGAGGACGTTCAGATTACTTTGAATAACACAGTAAATGAGACAGTAGGAGAAACCCCACACTTTTTGCTTTATGGTTATCAGAAAAGACTGCTAAACTCATTGTAAGATGACGCAAAACCTCCTAGGCACACATATGATTACCAGGACTATATAGCTTGGAAACTGCAAAGAACCTTTCAAATAATAAGACAAACCAGACGATCTTTAGAAAAGGGCCAACAGGTAAATAAGAAATACTATGACACAACTAGTTCCATGACTGACCTGAAGATAGGCTCACAAGTATATATAAAGGTACATGTAAAGGAAGGACAAAATGAAAAGGTATCTCCCAAATTTAAAGGTCCTTATAGAGTGTTAGAAAGGGAAAAGAATAATAAATTAAAGCTGTTACATGAACAGAATTTAGATGTAAGGTATGCCCATTGGAATCATATAAAGGTTGTAAAAACTAATCCATGGTCCTCTCAACTTCTACAGGAAGTGGTGGAAAAACTTCCTTCTGATCCTACCCCTGGTGGTCGGTATCACTTGCGAAATAGACATTAAAAGTGGGGCCTTGATACAAAATCATGGAAAAGGTGAACTGTTAACAAATTTTGCTGTAGTAAAAATTAATGTCAATTCAATATTAAAAAGGGAAGAACATTTGAACCAGTTAGATAAAGAACTACGAAAGTGCATACTAACCCATAGTGATTCTGCCTTTGTAGAAGTGTTAAGAAATTTACAGGGTAAAATTGAAGACATTGTCAGGCCTCAAAGAAACAAGAGATCTTTATTACATTTTGTTGGTACTGCATTTAGTGCTTTGTTTGGAGTGGCTACAGAAAACGATGTAAAAGGTTTGACTGATCGTGTAGAACTAATCGAGAAATGGGCTAATCAGAAGGGTAATCTTATAAGTACTCTAATAGAAAATAATAATAAGAATGTAGAGAACATAAAAAAGATGGTGGAATTTATTAATCAAGTTAACGTGAATGTTTCTAATGAAATAGATGACATAGAACAAGTGTTTAAGTTGATTCATGAAGTAGAAATCGAGATTGGTGATCACAAGGAATCTGTGAACGGACTAATAAATGCACAAAAGGGAATACTTAGCCCTGCTATCATTTCTCCAAAAACTTTGAAAGAAATTATCGATTGGTGTATAGTAAATAGCCATTCCAATCCTTTGCTAGAAGATATATTTTGGTATTACACAATGTCAACTGTGAAAGTAACAAAAGGGTATTTGTTGGTATTGATCCCCTTCAAGGGTATGAATTTGTTTGACCTGTATACAATACATCCTTTCCCAGTTAAGATAGGAAATGCAACAATAATTTAGAACCATCCGAAGGTTCGTCTAGCATTGGATAAGAACAAGTTGTTGATGATTCATTTAGAAGGTGATTTAGAACAGTGTGTGTTGATAAGTGAAAGTCAATCCATGTGCAATTTTGTGCAAATTAAGCAACCTATAAGCAATTTTCCATGTATCCTAGGTATTTTCTTTGAGAATTATGAATTGATGAGAGAGTGTAAATTTGAAACTTTCAGTTTGCCATACAGGGCATTACATTTAGGTAAAGAAATCCTTGTTTATGTTCAAAATACTAAAACTGCAGAAGTTACTTGTGATGGGAAGACTCAAACATTTCAGGTAGGAAATTTTAAATCATTTACCGACTCTTGCTCAGTAGTAATACCCGATTATCTCTATTATGTACCAAGTGTGTTTTTGCATTATGAATTGAATCAATCTTCCATTGCAAAGAGTTATGAAAACAAGATTAACCATTTTCAGCTAGACAAATTAACAGTGGTAGAAAATGGGGCAATGCCACTTGATAATGATTATGTTCTGTTTTACAAGCAAGATGTTGCCCCATTTCTGACTATGTGTAATGTGTTTTTGATTGTACTTATTACTGTGGTAACATATAATTTGGTGAAGTATTTGATTTTCAGAAAATTGGAAAGGATTAATGAGTTACTACTAGTTATTACTGGGAAACCTAAGGAATAAATTTATTGTTTTGTTGTATGTGAGGATTCTATAAGAATCCTAGTAGCTGGCCGAGTACTGTCAGACAGATGCTTATTTTTGGATAAGTTTCATATGCAGAAGGTTTATGTATATTATTGATGCCTTTGTTTGTGTGTTTTATTAATTAATAAGAAATGGGGAGACAAATGCAGTTAGTAGTAATTGTAAAGATATAGAAAGAATTGTGGAGAGATAGGAGAGTGAACGAGAGTTAGGTAGGAGGTTTTCAACTAATTTCGCTGACTCCAGGGTTCTTTCCCGTAAACAACTCCCCGAACGACAGGATCCGTTCTTGAATGTCGAACGGAACATAGACGAGTGAGACATGGAAGCCGGGAAAAAAGTCACGTGATTAAGGATAGCTTGACACGCCCAAGACGACCATATATAAGCAACGAGAAGACGGCATCTCTCTCTCTTCCTAGTAGTCGCTCTGTATAATAGGTCTAACAACCTGCTTAACCTGCCGGGTCTCCTTGACGAACAACACGTGGCGGCTGCCTATACCAAATTGAGGGACGGCGATTACTTAGAATCCTAAAGCAGCCGAGAAATTACAGAGGAACTTTTACCCCTGAAAACGAAGGACGACGAACAAAGTTACTACGCCCGCACCTGATTGTCTGTGAGTGTGTTTGGCGAGACGTCCCAGAGCGACCGAGAGGCGTGACGTCCCAGAGTGACCAAGGCGTGTCTAGAACTTCGCGCCAACCTTCTCAACACCTGACGAAGGCTCATACCTCAGCGACGACAGTAGGTCTATGATTGACGTTTAGGCCTAACTAAACCAGGATTCACCAAATTCTCCAGCCAGTGTCAAGACGTCTGAGTTCATCACTAAGTGTTAATGTAGAAACCACGCTTTTGTTTTGACTGCTTGTAAGTGCCTGTTCAAACCCCTTTTTATGTCTAGTAAAGAAAGAAACCAGCATTCGTATCCCTCACCCACGTAACTTTGCTTATGTAAACTCCTGAGAGAAATTCAATTAATATTAAACTAAAGGAAATAATATGCAGAGGTAAGATACTAGACTAATTAAGAAGATTTATTGCAAGAAAAATCAAGGACATCATCACAAATGGTGGCATCGTTAAGGGATACTATGCCGTGTTATATTAAGTTTGAACTAATACTGGCTTTATTTCAGATAAGTGCTGAAACCCCCTTTTAAGTGTCAAAGAAAGACAAAACATAATCTCAAGAAAAGTAGAGGGAAACCAAAAGAAGGGAGTCGTGAACCAATGGATATGTGAGTAGTTTGCATGTTTTCGTTCGCTCTCTTGTTTTGTATAAATACTGTCTCTCTATAGAATAGGAAGTTAGGGCATTTGTCTCTCGTAAGAAAATTTTGGTGTTTTAATTTTTCCTTTTTTTTAAGTGTGCTGTGAGTCTTGATAATATTTTCCAAAGACTTACACAATATCAATACGACTTGAGATTAACTGCAGACAGACGGTCGCGAAGTGCTAGTGTAGGAAGACGTCAAAATTGGACTAGAAATACAAATTTGAGTAACCGAAGTTCGAGTCCTGTAAGAGCAAATATTTCCGATATGAATTCCGCTGGGCTGATCACACAAACCACACGGTTTTGTGGAAATGTAAGTAAGGATAATCCCGACAAACAAAGGTTAGAGAAATACAGTGTAGATAAGTGGTTAGCGGACACAGAGAATAGGATCGCTAGTTTTAAAATAACTGATGATGTTGCTAAAATTAAACAGGCTATGTTTTTAGTCAACGTAGACGAAGGGATGCTCACCCTACATTAAACGGTAAGGCTTTTGAAAAAATTACCACTTTCAACGAGTTCAAGGAGGAATGCAGACTATTGTGGCGATCGGCCAAGGAGACCGATCGGTTGTTGAACTTGTATAGGTTTTCCTCGGCTAAATTTGAAGGTGATTCCATGCCCAGTTTGTATACCCAGGTTCTGAATCATTTAGGAGTAGTTAAGGAAGACATTTTGTCATTACCCACAATCACGGTAGGAGACAGAATGCAGTTTAGTGAGGATAATAACCAACTGGTAGATTTAGATGAAATTTTGACTTATATGGCCTACGGTACATTGTATGCAGCCTTTGGTGAAAGTGAAAGGAAGGCTTTCAAGGACCTAAAGTTAGAGCCAGCCCAGAAGCTCACAAAAACGTTGAGCCAAATCCAGGAAATCATCCAGAAAAACGAGACCCAAATTGAAGAGGTCACTTTTTCGGCGAATACCAAGCAAAGAAGGTATCAGAATTACAGGGAAGATAAAAATAAAGAGACCGGTAGGAATAAATATTACCATAAAAATTATCAAAATAACCAGCCCCCTTACAAGTCAAATGAACAAAACAGAGGAAATTATAATGAAACATATAAATCTAGAGGGAATTATCATCATAAGGTAGCTAGACCAAAGAATAGGTATTGCCAGTATTGTCAAAGAGGAGGTCACACAGACCAAGAATGTTGGTGCCAAGGTAAGAAACATAATAAACCCTCCGAAAATACTCCTCAGGCACAGGCAAGGGATAACTCAAACCCTACTAATTACTCCGAAGAAAAACAAGGTAACAGAAAGTGACTAGAAGAGCAGGATAGGAGTCCAGGAAATAGGGAAACCAAAGAATGGAAGGATGTTGCAGGTAGCGGAGGTACATCCACGTTGCCAGCAACATATTTATCCTTCCGACAGCAATCATTACCCAAGACGAATATCAAGATAGAAGGTAAAGAATGTCTTAGTTTGTTAGATTCAGGAAGTACTGTAAATCTCATAGGGCTCCATACCTTAACTGATTATTTGAATATACCTATTTCTGCAATTAGGAGTGAGGATACATTAATTCAGGGGATAACTGGCAATCAGCTTAACAATGTAGGAGCCATAGATTTAAACATTGAATTGCTAGAGAAGAAGTGTCAAGTGCCATTTTTGGTTTTGCAAGAAGTAGCATTTCCCGCTCGAGCTTTGATTTCTTTTGCAACAATGCAAGATTTTGGCATAGTTTTTGATTGTCAAGACAGAAGACTAGTTTTAAAGGGAAATAATCAGGAAGTCTGTTTTCAACTTGTTGATGACAAGTCCACTACAAATTTGGCCAATTTGCAGGGGACCGCTTCGATAGTTGAAACACACTCCGGTTCAGAAAGAGAAAGGGAAATCAAAGTAAAATCAGAAGAAAGGGAGAAAGAAGAGAATTTAGCAATTGCACCTAGAAAGGGAGAAATTACTTCTTGTAAAGGCAGCACACATACTAAGGATGAAAATGTCGACAGAGAATCTGTGAGAATAGATAAAAAGGAATTCCAAGAAGTTTTGCTGCTAGGCACATTGAATTCACAAGAATTAAGACACTTAAGAGAAACAGAATCTCATAAGGGAGGAGATGAAGATTCATGTTTTTGTACTCAAGTACAAACTGGGGAAATAAGTCTGATCAGCACAGCAGATGCAAACAAAATAAGATTTAGGCTAGCTAGAGATGTAGTACTACTACCCAATACTCTTACTAGAGTATATTTGATAACCCGCCTACACACAAATAATGATGTAATCTTGACCCCAGAAGGATTACCAGAATATGTCAGAAATGGATAACTCATTAGTTCAGATGGAGGGATTAGCCTGTACTACTTATGTCATGAATTATCCTGATAAAAGACTCCATTTGTTAGCGGGTACCGAATTTTGTACAGGAATAGAAGTTACACACAAAATGATTCCGTTAGAGGAGGAAGCATTCTTTACCATAGGAAACATTGATGCAGGAATAGATAGGGAGATAGATAACACCGATTTTCCTGAGTATAGAAAAAGATTAATAGAAACCTTAAATAAATATAGGCAGGGCATAGCCATTACGGGTGATAGGTTAGGTAGGACTGAGGTGTTAAGACATAAGATAATCCTAGATGATGGAGCCAAACCCTTTTTCATACCTAATTATAAATTACCTATCAGCCAACGTCCAATAGTAGATAAAATGATAGAAGAAATGAGAGAAGAAGGAGTGGTCATACCCTCTAAATCACCTTATAATTCTCCCATGTTGTTGATTCCAAAGAAAGATGGAAGTTACTGATTAGTGATTGATTATCGCAAGTTGAATGCGAACACAGTTCCTGATAGAATGCCCATGCCTGTAATTAACGATGTTTTGGCTCAGTTAGGAGGAGCAAAGATCTTCTCATCCTTAGATCTACTAAGTGGATATTGGCAAGTACCTTTAGACGAAGAATCAAAGCCATTAACTGCCTTCAGCACACATAAAGAACACTTAGAATTTCAGGTAATGCCATTTGGGTTAACATAAGCTCCATTGACTTTTGTAAGGTTAATGTTACAGATCTTAGGAGACATAGAGAATGTGTCAGTCTATTTAGATGATGTCATTATATTTAGCAAAGATATAGAGAGCCATTTCAGAACCATAGAAATCGTTTTAGAACGACTAAGACTGGCAGGATTAAAGATAAAGGTTAAGAAATGTCAATTCTTGAGGAAATCTTTAGAATATTTAGGACATGTGATCAGTGCTGATGGATTGCGCATGCAAGAAGGAAAAATAAAGGCGATTGTAGAATATCCTGCTCCACAAAATTTGAAAGGTGTAAGAAGATTTTTAGGGATGATAGGATAGTATAGACCATTTGTCAAAAATTTTGCTACTATAGCTAAACCATTGACAGAATTAACTAAGAAGGATGTAGAGTTTGAATGGAAAGCAGAGCAAGAAGAGGCTTTTCAAAAGTTGAAGGAGAAATTAATCCAAGATCCTATCTTAGTGTATCCAGACTTTAGCAAGCAATTTTACTTAGCATGTGATGCTTCAAATACAGGAATAGGAGCAGTTTGGTTACAGAAGGCAAAAACCAGAATGAGGGTAGTATATTATGCAAGTAGAGTCCTGAATGCGGCCGAACGAAATTACAATACCACAGAAAAGGAATGTTTAGCCATTTATTGGGCACTGAGAAAGTTTCGGCACATTTTGTTAGGACACAAAGTAAATGTACTTACTGACCATAAACCCATCTGTGACCTATTTAAGAAAAGAGCTTTCACTAATAACTTAAAGTTTAATCGATGGTTTATTAGTGTGCTAGAGTTTGCTCCAGAATTTAGATACACTCCAGGTAAGTTTAATACTTTAGCAGATGGATTATCTAGAGCACAAGAGGATACTGAAAGAATTATCACAACTAACACTTTTTGTTTCAGCTGTCAGGTCGTAGACTTAGATTTGGAGAGAGTTAAAATAGAACAAGAGAAACAAGAAAGTATCGGGAAAATAATAGGAGATTTGCTACAAGATGAAACCTCTAGGTCAGATTTTGAATTAATAAATGGGATATTATATAAGAAGGCTAAGGATAGGAGTGCTTGCTCGAGACTATATGTGCCTGACACCCTGACTAAGGAAGTATTAGCTCTAACCCATACCCACAAGTTGGCAGGACATCCAGGAATCAAAAAGACTCTGAGAACAATAAATAGAAATTATTTTTGGGCTAAGTGCAGCGAAGAAGCAAAGCAATTTGTAAATGAATGTCAAACTTGTAATAGGCATAAAGGTCATGTAAATGTCAGAGCTCCTTTAGAAAAATATCCTAGTAATTTAAACCCTTTTGAGGTAGTTCAGATGGATCATATAGGACCCTTTCCAAAAACTTTGAGAGGAAATAAATATATACTGGTATTCATTGATTATTTGACTCGGTATTTAGAAATTGTCCCAGTTAGAGATAGAACTGCGGTTTCTGTTGCAGAAGCTTTAAAGACCAGAATACTCACAAGACATTCGTGTCCGGAGGTACTTTTGTCGGACAATGCACCCGAATTCACCAGTGAGGTAATGAAAAAGCTTTGCGAATTTTTTGAGATAAAGAAATGCGAGATAACCCCTTATAAGCCGAGTTCAAATGGGACAGTGGAAAGGGCCAATAAGAAGATACTGGATGTACTGCGAACTATCATTAGTCCAACTACAGAAGATTGGGACCTAGCGCTAGAGGACGTTCAGATTACTTTGAATAACACAGTAAATGAGACAGTAGGAGAAACCCCACACTTTTTGCTTTATGGTTATCAGAAAAGACTGCTAAACTCATTGTAAGATGACGCAAAACCTCCTAGGCACACATATGATTACCAGGACTATATAGCTTGGAAACTGCAAAGAACCTTTCAAATAATAAGACAAACCAGACGATCTTTAGAAAAGGGCCAACAGGTAAATAAGAAATACTATGACACAACTAGTTCCATGACTGACCTGAAGATAGGCTCACAAGTATATATAAAGGTACATGTAAAGGAAGGACAAAATGAAAAGGTATCTCCCAAATTTAAAGGTCCTTATAGAGTGTTAGAAAGGGAAAAGAATAATAAATTAAAGCTGTTACATGAACAGAATTTAGATGTAAGGTATGCCCATTGGAATCATATAAAGGTTGTAAAAACTAATCCATGGTCCTCTCAACTTCTACAGGAAGTGGTGGAAAAACTTCCTTCTGATCCTACCCCTGGTGGTCGGTATCACTTGCGAAATAGACATTAAAAGTGGGGCCTTGATACAAAATCATGGAAAAGGTGAACTGTTAACAAATTTTGCTGTAGTAAAAATTAATGTCAATTCAATATTAAAAAGGGAAGAACATTTGAACCAGTTAGATAAAGAACTACGAAAGTGCATACTAACCCATAGTGATTCTGCCTTTGTAGAAGTGTTAAGAAATTTACAGGGTAAAATTGAAGACATTGTCAGGCCTCAAAGAAACAAGAGATCTTTATTACATTTTGTTGGTACTGCATTTAGTGCTTTGTTTGGAGTGGCTACAGAAAACGATGTAAAAGGTTTGACTGATCGTGTAGAACTAATCGAGAAATGGGCTAATCAGAAGGGTAATCTTATAAGTACTCTAATAGAAAATAATAATAAGAATGTAGAGAACATAAAAAAGATGGTGGAATTTATTAATCAAGTTAACGTGAATGTTTCTAATGAAATAGATGACATAGAACAAGTGTTTAAGTTGATTCATGAAGTAGAAATCGAGATTGGTGATCACAAGGAATCTGTGAACGGACTAATAAATGCACAAAAGGGAATACTTAGCCCTGCTATCATTTCTCCAAAAACTTTGAAAGAAATTATCGATTGGTGTATAGTAAATAGCCATTCCAATCCTTTGCTAGAAGATATATTTTGGTATTACACAATGTCAACTGTGAAAGTAACAAAAGGGTATTTGTTGGTATTGATCCCCTTCAAGGGTATGAATTTGTTTGACCTGTATACAATACATCCTTTCCCAGTTAAGATAGGAAATGCAACAATAATTTAGAACCATCCGAAGGTTCGTCTAGCATTGGATAAGAACAAGTTGTTGATGATTCATTTAGAAGGTGATTTAGAACAGTGTGTGTTGATAAGTGAAAGTCAATCCATGTGCAATTTTGTGCAAATTAAGCAACCTATAAGCAATTTTCCATGTATCCTAGGTATTTTCTTTGAGAATTATGAATTGATGAGAGAGTGTAAATTTGAAACTTTCAGTTTGCCATACAGGGCATTACATTTAGGTAAAGAAATCCTTGTTTATGTTCAAAATACTAAAACTGCAGAAGTTACTTGTGATGGGAAGACTCAAACATTTCAGGTAGGAAATTTTAAATCATTTACCGACTCTTGCTCAGTAGTAATACCCGATTATCTCTATTATGTACCAAGTGTGTTTTTGCATTATGAATTGAATCAATCTTCCATTGCAAAGAGTTATGAAAACAAGATTAACCATTTTCAGCTAGACAAATTAACAGTGGTAGAAAATGGGGCAATGCCACTTGATAATGATTATGTTCTGTTTTACAAGCAAGATGTTGCCCCATTTCTGACTATGTGTAATGTGTTTTTGATTGTACTTATTACTGTGGTAACATATAATTTGGTGAAGTATTTGATTTTCAGAAAATTGGAAAGGATTAATGAGTTACTACTAGTTATTACTGGGAAACCTAAGGAATAAATTTATTGTTTTGTTGTATGTGAGGATTCTATAAGAATCCTAGTAGCTGGCCGAGTACTGTCAGACAGATGCTTATTTTTGGATAAGTTTCATATGCAGAAGGTTTATGTATATTATTGATGCCTTTGTTTGTGTGTTTTATTAATTAATAAGAAATGGGGAGACAAATGCAGTTAGTAGTAATTGTAAAGATATAGAAAGAATTGTGGAGAGATAGGAGAGTGAACGAGAGTTAGGTAGGAGGTTTTCAACTAATTTCGCTGACTCCAGGGTTCTTTCCCGTAAACAACTCCCCGAACGACAGGATCCGTTCTTGAATGTCGAACGGAACATAGACGAGTGAGACATGGAAGCCGGGAAAAAAGTCACGTGATTAAGGATAGCTTGACACGCCCAAGACGACCATATATAAGCAACGAGAAGACGGCATCTCTCTCTCTTCCTAGTAGTCGCTCTGTATAATAGGTCTAACAACCTGCTTAACCTGCCGGGTCTCCTTGACGAACAACACGTGGCGGCTGCCTATACCAAATTGAGGGACGGCGATTACTTAGAATCCTAAAGCAGCCGAGAAATTACAGAGGAACTTTTACCCCTGAAAACGAAGGACGACGAACAAAGTTACTACGCCCGCACCTGATTGTCTGTGAGTGTGTTTGGCGAGACGTCCCAGAGCGACCGAGAGGCGTGACGTCCCAGAGTGACCAAGGCGTGTCTAGAACTTCGCGCCAACCTTCTCAACACCTGACGAAGGCTCATACCTCAGCGACGACAGTAGGTCTATGATTGACGTTTAGGCCTAACTAAACCAGGATTCACCAAATTCTCCAGCCAGTGTCAAGACGTCTGAGTTCATCACTAAGTGTTAATGTAGAAACCACGCTTTTGTTTTGACTGCTTGTAAGTGCCTGTTCAAACCCCTTTTTATGTCTAGTAAAGAAAGAAACCAGCATTCGTATCCCTCACCCACGTAACTTTGCTTATGTAAACTCCTGAGAGAAATTCAATTAATATTAAACTAAAGGAAATAATATGCAGAGGTAAGATACTAGACTAATTAAGAAGATTTATTGCAAGAAAAATCAAGGACATCATCACAAATGGTGGCATCGTTAAGGGATACTATGCCGTGTTATATTAAGTTTGAACTAATACTGGCTTTATTTCAGATAAGTGCTGAAACCCCCTTTTAAGTGTCAAAGAAAGACAAAACATAATCTCAAGAAAAGTAGAGGGAAACCAAAAGAAGGGAGTCGTGAACCAATGGATATGTGAGTAGTTTGCATGTTTTCGTTCGCTCTCTTGTTTTGTATAAATACTGTCTCTCTATAGAATAGGAAGTTAGGGCATTTGTCTCTCGTAAGAAAATTTTGGTGTTTTAATTTTTCCTTTTTTTTAAGTGTGCTGTGAGTCTTGATAATATTTTCCAAAGACTTACACAATATCAATACGACTTGAGATTAACTGCAGACAGACGGTCGCGAAGTGCTAGTGTAGGAAGACGTCAAAATTGGACTAGAAATACAAATTTGAGTAACCGAAGTTCGAGTCCTGTAAGAGCAAATATTTCCGATATGAATTCCGCTGGGCTGATCACACAAACCACACGGTTTTGTGGAAATGTAAGTAAGGATAATCCCGACAAACAAAGGTTAGAGAAATACAGTGTAGATAAGTGGTTAGCGGACACAGAGAATAGGATCGCTAGTTTTAAAATAACTGATGATGTTGCTAAAATTAAACAGGCTATGTTTTTAGTCAACGTAGACGAAGGGATGCTCACCCTACATTAAACGGTAAGGCTTTTGAAAAAATTACCACTTTCAACGAGTTCAAGGAGGAATGCAGACTATTGTGGCGATCGGCCAAGGAGACCGATCGGTTGTTGAACTTGTATAGGTTTTCCTCGGCTAAATTTGAAGGTGATTCCATGCCCAGTTTGTATACCCAGGTTCTGAATCATTTAGGAGTAGTTAAGGAAGACATTTTGTCATTACCCACAATCACGGTAGGAGACAGAATGCAGTTTAGTGAGGATAATAACCAACTGGTAGATTTAGATGAAATTTTGACTTATATGGCCTACGGTACATTGTATGCAGCCTTTGGTGAAAGTGAAAGGAAGGCTTTCAAGGACCTAAAGTTAGAGCCAGCCCAGAAGCTCACAAAAACGTTGAGCCAAATCCAGGAAATCATCCAGAAAAACGAGACCCAAATTGAAGAGGTCACTTTTTCGGCGAATACCAAGCAAAGAAGGTATCAGAATTACAGGGAAGATAAAAATAAAGAGACCGGTAGGAATAAATATTACCATAAAAATTATCAAAATAACCAGCCCCCTTACAAGTCAAATGAACAAAACAGAGGAAATTATAATGAAACATATAAATCTAGAGGGAATTATCATCATAAGGTAGCTAGACCAAAGAATAGGTATTGCCAGTATTGTCAAAGAGGAGGTCACACAGACCAAGAATGTTGGTACCAAGGTAAGAAACATAATAAACCCTCCGAAAATACTCCTCAGGCACAGGCAAGGGATAACTCAAACCCTACTAATTACTCCGAAGAAAAACAAGGTAACAGAAAGTGACTAGAAGAGCAGGATAGGAGTCCAGGAAATAGGGAAACCAAAGAATGGAAGGATGTTGCAGGTAGCGGAGGTACATCCACGTTGCCAGCAACATATTTATCCTTCCGACAGCAATCATTACCCAAGACGAATATCAAGATAGAAGGTAAAGAATGTCTTAGTTTGTTAGATTCAGGAAGTACTGTAAATCTCATAGGGCTCCATACCTTAACTGATTATTTGAATATACCTATTTCTGCAATTAGGAGTGAGGATACATTAATTCAGGGGATAACTGGCAATCAGCTTAACAATGTAGGAGCCATAGATTTAAACATTTAATTACTAGAGAAGAAGTGTCAAGTGCCATTTTTGGTTTTGCAAGAAGTAGCATTTCCCGCTCGAGCTTTGATTTCTTTTGCAACAATGCAAGATTTTGGCATAGTTTTTGATTGTCAAGACAGAAGACTAGTTTTAAAGGGAAATAATCAGGAAGTCTGTTTTCAACTTGTTGATGACAAGTCCACTACAAATTTGGCCAATTTGCAGGGGACCGCTTCGATAGTTGA
Organism: Palaemon carinicauda; assembly: GCF_036898095.1. Classification (NCBI taxonomy): domain Eukaryota; kingdom Metazoa; phylum Arthropoda; class Malacostraca; order Decapoda; family Palaemonidae; genus Palaemon; species Palaemon carinicauda. The sequence continues at coordinate 63,468,970 of NC_090730.1, forward strand.
AACACACTCCGGTTCAGAAAGAGAAAGGGAAATCAAAGTAAAATCAGAAGAAAGGGAGAAAGAAGAGAATTTAGCAATTGCACCTAGAAAGGGAGAAATTACTTCTTGTAAAGGCAGCACACATACTAAGGATGAAAATGTCGACAGAGAATCTGTGAGAATAGATAAAAAGGAATTCCAAGAAGTTTTGCTGCTAGGCACATTGAATTCACAAGAATTAAGACACTTAAGAGAAACAGAATCTCATAAGGGAGGAGATGAAGATTCATGTTTTTGTACTCAAGTACAAACTGGGGAAATAAGTCTGATCAGCACAGCAGATGCAAACAAAATAAGATTTAGGCTAGCTAGAGATGTAGTACTACTACCCAATACTCTTACTAGAGTATATTTGATAACCCGCCTACACACAAATAATGATGTAATCTTGACCCCAGAAGGATTACCAGAATATGTCAGAATGGATAACTCATTAGTTCAGATGGAGGGATTAGCCTGTACTACTTATGTCATGAATTATTCTGATAAAAGACTCCATTTGTTAGCGGGTACCGAATTTTGTACAGGAATAGAAGTTACACACAAAATGATTCCGTTAGAGGAGGAAGCATTCTTTACCATAGGAAACATTGATGCAGGAATAGATAGGGAGATAGATAACACCGATTTTCCTGAGTATAGAAAAAGATTAATAGAAACCTTAAATAAATATAGGCAGGGCATAGCCATTACGGGTGATAGGTTAGGTAGGACTGAGGTGTTAAGACATAAGATAATCCTAGATGATGGAGCCAAACCCTTTTTCATACCTAATTATAAATTACCTATCAGCCAACGTCCAATAGTAGATAAAATGATAGAAGAAATGAGAGAAGAAGGAGTGGTCATACCCTCTAAATCACCTTATAATTCTCCCATGTTGTTGATTCCAAAGAAAGATGGAAGTTACTGATTAGTGATTGATTATCGCAAGTTGAATGCGAACACAGTTCCTGATAGAATGCCCATGCCTGTAATAAACGATGTTTTGGCTCAGTTAGGAGGAGCAAAGATCTTCTCATCCTTAGATCTACTAAGTGGATATTGGCAAGTACCTTTAGACGAAGAATCAAAGCCATTAACTGCCTTCAGCACACATAAAGAACACTTAGAATTTCAGGTAATGCCATTTGGGTTAACATAAGCTCCATTGACTTTTGTAAGGTTAATGTTACAGATCTTAGGAGACATAGAGAATGTGTCAGTCTATTTAGATGATGTCATTATATTTAGCAAAGATATAGAGAGCCATTTCAGAACCATAGAAATCGTTTTAGAACGACTAAGACTGGCAGGATTAAAGATAAAGGTTAAGAAATGTCAATTCTTGAGGAAATCTTTAGAATATTTAGGACATGTGATCAGTGCTGATGGATTGCGCATGCAAGAAGGAAAAATAAAGGCGATTGTAGAATATCCTGCTCCACAAAATTTGAAAGGTGTAAGAAGATTTTTAGGGATGATAGTATAGTATAGACCATTTGTCAAAAATTTTGCTACTATAGCTAAACCATTGACAGAATTAACTAAGAAGGATGTAGAGTTTGAATGGAAAGCAGAGCAAGAAGAGGCTTTTCAAAAGTTGAAGGAGAAATTAATCCAAGATCCTATCTTAGTGTATCCAGACTTTAGCAAGCAATTTTACTTAGCATGTGATGCTTCAAATACAGGAATAGGAGCAGTTTGGTTACAGAAGGCAAAAACCAGAATGAGGGTAGTATATTATGCAAGTAGAGTCCTGAATGCGGCCGAACGAAATTACAATACCACAGAAAAGGAATGTTTAGCCATTTATTGGGCACTGAGAAAGTTTCGGCACATTTTGTTAGGACACAAAGTAAATGTACTTACTGACCATAAACCCATCTGTGACCTATTTAAGAAAAGAGCTTTCACTAATAACTTAAAGTTTAATCGATGGTTTATTAGTGTGCTAGAGTTTGCTCCAGAATTTAGATACACTCCAGGTAAGTTTAATACTTTAGCAGATGGATTATCTAGAGCACAAGAGGATACTGAAAGAATTATCACAACTAACACTTTTTGTTTCAGCTGTCAGGTCGTAGACTTAGATTTGGAGAGAGTTAAAATAGAACAAGAGAAACAAGAAAGTATCGGGAAAATAATAGGAGATTTGCTACAAGATGAAACCTCTAGGTCAGATTTTGAATTAATAAATGGGATATTATATAAGAAGGCTAAGGATAGGAGTGCTTGCTCGAGACTATATGTGCCTGACACCCTGACTAAGGAAGTATTAGCTCTAACCCATACCCACAAGTTGGCAGGACATCCAGGAATCAAAAAGACTCTGAGAACAATAAATAGAAATTATTTTTGGGCTAAGTGCAGCGAAGAAGCAAAGCAATTTGTAAATGAATGTCAAACTTGTAATAGGCATAAAGGTCATGTAAATGTCAGAGCTCCTTTAGAAAAATATCCTAGTAATTTAAACCCTTTTGAGGTAGTTCAGATGGATCATATAGGACCCTTTCCAAAAACTTTGAGAGGAAATAAATATATACTGGTATTCATTGATTATTTGACTCGGTATTTAGAAATTGTCCCAGTTAGAGATAGAACTGCGGTTTCTGTTGCAGAAGCTTTAAAGACCAGAATACTCACAAGACATTCGTGTCCGGAGGTACTTTTGTCGGACAATGCACCCGAATTCACCAGTGAGGTAATGAAAAAGCTTTGCGAATTTTTTGAGATAAAGAAATGCGAGATAACCCCTTATAAGCCGAGTTCAAATGGGACAGTGGAAAGGGCCAATAAGAAGATACTGGATGTACTGCGAACTATCATTAGTCCAACTACAGAAGATTGGGACCTAGCGCTAGAGGACGTTCAGATTACTTTGAATAACACAGTAAATGAGACAGTAGGAGAAACCCCACACTTTTTGCTTTATGGTTATCAGAAAAGACTGCTAAACTCATTGTAAGATGACGCAAAACCTCCTAGGCACACATATGATTACCAGGACTATATAGCTTGGAAACTGCAAAGAACCTTTCAAATAATAAGACAAACCAGACGATCTTTAGAAAAGGGCCAACAGGTAAATAAGAAATACTATGACACAACTAGTTCCATGACTGACCTGAAGATAGGCTCACAAGTATATATAAAGGTACATGTAAAGGAAGGACAAAATGAAAAGGTATCTCCCAAATTTAAAGGTCCTTATAGAGTGTTAGAAAGGGAAAAGAATAATAAATTAAAGCTGTTACATGAACAGAATTTAGATGTAAGGTATGCCCATTGGAATCATATAAAGGTTGTAAAAACTAATCCATGGTCCTCTCAACTTCTACAGGAAGTGGTGGAAAAACTTCCTTCTGATCCTACCCCTGGTGGTCGGTATCACTTGCGAAATAGACATTAAAAGTGGGGCCTTGATACAAAATCATGGAAAAGGTGAACTGTTAACAAATTTTGCTGTAGTAAAAATTAATGTCAATTCAATATTAAAAAGGGAAGAACATTTGAACCAGTTAGATAAAGAACTACGAAAGTGCATACTAACCCATAGTGATTCTGCCTTTGTAGAAGTGTTAAGAAATTTACAGGGTAAAATTGAAGACATTGTCAGGCCTCAAAGAAACAAGAGATCTTTATTACATTTTGTTGGTACTGCATTTAGTGCTTTGTTTGGAGTGGCTACAGAAAACGATGTAAAAGGTTTGACTGATCGTGTAGAACTAATCGAGAAATGGGCTAATCAGAAGGGTAATCTTATAAGTACTCTAATAGAAAATAATAATAAGAATGTAGAGAACATAAAAAAGATGGTGGAATTTATTAATCAAGTTAACGTGAATGTTTCTAATGAAATAGATGACATAGAACAAGTGTTTAAGTTGATTCATGAAGTAGAAATCGAGATTGGTGATCACAAGGAATCTGTGAACGGACTAATAAATGCACAAAAGGGAATACTTAGCCCTGCTATCATTTCTCCAAAAACTTTGAAAGAAATTATCGATTGGTGTATAGTAAATAGCCATTCCAATCCTTTGCTAGAAGATATATTTTGGTATTACACAATGTCAACTGTGAAAGTAACAAAAGGGTATTTGTTGGTATTGATCCCCTTCAAGGGTATGAATTTGTTTGACCTGTATACAATACATCCTTTCCCAGTTAAGATAGGAAATGCAACAATAATTTAGAACCATCCGAAGGTTCGTCTAGCATTGGATAAGAACAAGTTGTTGATGATTCATTTAGAAGGTGATTTAGAACAGTGTGTGTTGATAAGTGAAAGTCAATCCATGTGCAATTTTGTGCAAATTAAGCAACCTATAAGCAATTTTCCATGTATCCTAGGTATTTTCTTTGAGAATTATGAATTGATGAGAGAGTGTAAATTTGAAACTTTCAGTTTGCCATACAGGGCATTACATTTAGGTAAAGAAATCCTTGTTTATGTTCAAAATACTAAAACTGCAGAAGTTACTTGTGATGGGAAGACTCAAACATTTCAGGTAGGAAATTTTAAATCATTTACCGACTCTTGCTCAGTAGTAATACCCGATTATCTCTATTATGTACCAAGTGTGTTTTTGCATTATGAATTGAATCAATCTTCCATTGCAAAGAGTTATGAAAACAAGATTAACCATTTTCAGCTAGACAAATTAACAGTGGTAGAAAATGGGGCAATGCCACTTGATAATGATTATGTTCTGTTTTACAAGCAAGATGTTGCCCCATTTCTGACTATGTGTAATGTGTTTTTGATTGTACTTATTACTGTGGTAACATATAATTTGGTGAAGTATTTGATTTTCAGAAAATTGGAAAGGATTAATGAGTTACTACTAGTTATTACTGGGAAACCTAAGGAATAAATTTATTGTTTTGTTGTATGTGAGGATTCTATAAGAATCCTAGTAGCTGGCCGAGTACTGTCAGACAGATGCTTATTTTTGGATAAGTTTCATATGCAGAAGGTTTATGTATATTATTGATGCCTTTGTTTGTGTGTTTTATTAATTAATAAGAAATGGGGAGACAAATGCAGTTAGTAGTAATTGTAAAGATATAGAAAGAATTGTGGAGAGATAGGAGAGTGAACGAGAGTTAGGTAGGAGGTTTTCAACTAATTTCGCTGACTCCAGGGTTCTTTCCCGTAAACAACTCCCCGAACGACAGGATCCGTTCTTGAATGTCGAACGGAACATAGACGAGTGAGACATGGAAGCCGGGAAAAAAGTCACGTGATTAAGGATAGCTTGACACGCCCAAGACGACCATATATAAGCAACGAGAAGACGGCATCTCTCTCTCTTCCTAGTAGTCGCTCTGTATAATAGGTCTAACAACCTGCTTAACCTGCCGGGTCTCCTTGACGAACAACACGTGGCGGCTGCCTATACCAAATTGAGGGACGGCGATTACTTAGAATCCTAAAGCAGCCGAGAAATTACAGAGGAACTTTTACCCCTGAAAACGAAGGACGACGAACAAAGTTACTACGCCCGCACCTGATTGTCTGTGAGTGTGTTTGGCGAGACGTCCCAGAGCGACCGAGAGGCGTGACGTCCCAGAGTGACCAAGGCGTGTCTAGAACTTCGCGCCAACCTTCTCAACACCTGACGAAGGCTCATACCTCAGCGACGACAGTAGGTCTATGATTGACGTTTAGGCCTAACTAAACCAGGATTCACCAAATTCTCCAGCCAGTGTCAAGACGTCTGAGTTCATCACTAAGTGTTAATGTAGAAACCACGCTTTTGTTTTGACTGCTTGTAAGTGCCTGTTCAAACCCCTTTTTATGTCTAGTAAAGAAAGAAACCAGCATTCGTATCCCTCACCCACGTAACTTTGCTTATGTAAACTCCTGAGAGAAATTCAATTAATATTAAACTAAAGGAAATAATATGCAGAGGTAAGATACTAGACTAATTAAGAAGATTTATTGCAAGAAAAATCAAGGACATCATCACAAATGGTGGCATCGTTAAGGGATACTATGCCGTGTTATATTAAGTTTGAACTAATACTGGCTTTATTTCAGATAAGTGCTGAAACCCCCTTTTAAGTGTCAAAGAAAGACAAAACATAATCTCAAGAAAAGTAGAGGGAAACCAAAAGAAGGGAGTCGTGAACCAATGGATATGTGAGTAGTTTGCATGTTTTCGTTCGCTCTCTTGTTTTGTATAAATACTGTCTCTCTATAGAATAGGAAGTTAGGGCATTTGTCTCTCGTAAGAAAATTTTGGTGTTTTAATTTTTCCTTTTTTTTAAGTGTGCTGTGAGTCTTGATAATATTTTCCAAAGACTTACACAATATCAATACGACTTGAGATTAACTGCAGACAGACGGTCGCGAAGTGCTAGTGTAGGAAGACGTCAAAATTGGACTAGAAATACAAATTTGAGTAACCGAAGTTCGAGTCCTGTAAGAGCAAATATTTCCGATATGAATTCCGCTGGGCTGATCACACAAACCACACGGTTTTGTGGAAATGTAAGTAAGGATAATCCCGACAAACAAAGGTTAGAGAAATACAGTGTAGATAAGTGGTTAGCGGACACAGAGAATAGGATCGCTAGTTTTAAAATAACTGATGATGTTGCTAAAATTAAACAGGCTATGTTTTTAGTCAACGTAGACGAAGGGATGCTCACCCTACATTAAACGGTAAGGCTTTTGAAAAAATTACCACTTTCAACGAGTTCAAGGAGGAATGCAGACTATTGTGGCGATCGGCCAAGGAGACCGATCGGTTGTTGAACTTGTATAGGTTTTCCTCGGCTAAATTTGAAGGTGATTCCATGCCCAGTTTGTATACCCAGGTTCTGAATCATTTAGGAGTAGTTAAGGAAGACATTTTGTCATTACCCACAATCACGGTAGGAGACAGAATGCAGTTTAGTGAGGATAATAACCAACTGGTAGATTTAGATGAAATTTTGACTTATATGGCCTACGGTACATTGTATGCAGCCTTTGGTGAAAGTGAAAGGAAGGCTTTCAAGGACCTAAAGTTAGAGCCAGCCCAGAAGCTCACAAAAACGTTGAGCCAAATCCAGGAAATCATCCAGAAAAACGAGACCCAAATTGAAGAGGTCACTTTTTCGGCGAATACCAAGCAAAGAAGGTATCAGAATTACAGGGAAGATAAAAATAAAGAGACCGGTAGGAATAAATATTACCATAAAAATTATCAAAATAACCAGCCCCCTTACAAGTCAAATGAACAAAACAGAGGAAATTATAATGAAACATATAAATCTAGAGGGAATTATCATCATAAGGTAGCTAGACCAAAGAATAGGTATTGCCAGTATTGTCAAAGAGGAGGTCACACAGACCAAGAATGTTGGTGCCAAGGTAAGAAACATAATAAACCCTCCGAAAATACTCCTCAGGCACAGGCAAGGGATAACTCAAACCCTACTAATTACTCCGAAGAAAAACAAGGTAACAGAAAGTGACTAGAAGAGCAGGATAGGAGTCCAGGAAATAGGGAAACCAAAGAATGGAAGGATGTTGCAGGTAGCGGAGGTACATCCACGTTGCCAGCAACATATTTATCCTTCCGACAGCAATCATTACCCAAGACGAATATCAAGATAGAAGGTAAAGAATGTCTTAGTTTGTTAGATTCAGGAAGTACTGTAAATCTCATAGGGCTCCATACCTTAACTGATTATTTGAATATACCTATTTCTGCAATTAGGAGTGAGGATACATTAATTCAGGGGATAACTGGCAATCAGCTTAACAATGTAGGAGCCATAGATTTAAACATTGAATTGCTAGAGAAGAAGTGTCAAGTGCCATTTTTGGTTTTGCAAGAAGTAGCATTTCCCGCTCGAGCTTTGATTTCTTTTGCAACAATGCAAGATTTTGGCATAGTTTTTGATTGTCAAGACAGAAGACTAGTTTTAAAGGGAAATAATCAGGAAGTCTGTTTTCAACTTGTTGATGACAAGTCCACTACAAATTTGGCCAATTTGCAGGGGACCGCTTCGATAGTTGAAACACACTCCGGTTCAGAAAGAGAAAGGGAAATCAAAGTAAAATCAGAAGAAAGGGAGAAAGAAGAGAATTTAGCAATTGCACCTAGAAAGGGAGAAATTACTTCTTGTAAAGGCAGCACACATACTAAGGATGAAAATGTCGACAGAGAATCTGTGAGAATAGATAAAAAGGAATTCCAAGAAGTTTTGCTGCTAGGCACATTGAATTCACAAGAATTAAGACACTTAAGAGAAACAGAATCTCATAAGGGAGGAGATGAAGATTCATGTTTTTGTACTCAAGTACAAACTGGGGAAATAAGTCTGATCAGCACAGCAGATGCAAACAAAATAAGATTTAGGCTAGCTAGAGATGTAGTACTACTACCCAATACTCTTACTAGAGTATATTTGATAACCCGCCTACACACAAATAATGATGTAATCTTGACCCCAGAAGGATTACCAGAATATGTCAGAAATGGATAACTCATTAGTTCAGATGGAGGGATTAGCCTGTACTACTTATGTCATGAATTATCCTGATAAAAGACTCCATTTGTTAGCGGGTACCGAATTTTGTACAGGAATAGAAGTTACACACAAAATGATTCCGTTAGAGGAGGAAGCATTCTTTACCATAGGAAACATTGATGCAGGAATAGATAGGGAGATAGATAACACCGATTTTCCTGAGTATAGAAAAAGATTAATAGAAACCTTAAATAAATATAGGCAGGGCATAGCCATTACGGGTGATAGGTTAGGTAGGACTGAGGTGTTAAGACATAAGATAATCCTAGATGATGGAGCCAAACCCTTTTTCATACCTAATTATAAATTACCTATCAGCCAACGTCCAATAGTAGATAAAATGATAGAAGAAATGAGAGAAGAAGGAGTGGTCATACCCTCTAAATCACCTTATAATTCTCCCATGTTGTTGATTCCAAAGAAAGATGGAAGTTACTGATTAGTGATTGATTATCGCAAGTTGAATGCGAACACAGTTCCTGATAGAATGCCCATGCCTGTAATTAACGATGTTTTGGCTCAGTTAGGAGGAGCAAAGATCTTCTCATCCTTAGATCTACTAAGTGGATATTGGCAAGTACCTTTAGACGAAGAATCAAAGCCATTAACTGCCTTCAGCACACATAAAGAACACTTAGAATTTCAGGTAATGCCATTTGGGTTAACATAAGCTCCATTGACTTTTGTAAGGTTAATGTTACAGATCTTAGGAGACATAGAGAATGTGTCAGTCTATTTAGATGATGTCATTATATTTAGCAAAGATATAGAGAGCCATTTCAGAACCATAGAAATCGTTTTAGAACGACTAAGACTGGCAGGATTAAAGATAAAGGTTAAGAAATGTCAATTCTTGAGGAAATCTTTAGAATATTTAGGACATGTGATCAGTGCTGATGGATTGCGCATGCAAGAAGGAAAAATAAAGGCGATTGTAGAATATCCTGCTCCACAAAATTTGAAAGGTGTAAGAAGATTTTTAGGGATGATAGGATAGTATAGACCATTTGTCAAAAATTTTGCTACTATAGCTAAACCATTGACAGAATTAACTAAGAAGGATGTAGAGTTTGAATGGAAAGCAGAGCAAGAAGAGGCTTTTCAAAAGTTGAAGGAGAAATTAATCCAAGATCCTATCTTAGTGTATCCAGACTTTAGCAAGCAATTTTACTTAGCATGTGATGCTTCAAATACAGGAATAGGAGCAGTTTGGTTACAGAAGGCAAAAACCAGAATGAGGGTAGTATATTATGCAAGTAGAGTCCTGAATGCGGCCGAACGAAATTACAATACCACAGAAAAGGAATGTTTAGCCATTTATTGGGCACTGAGAAAGTTTCGGCACATTTTGTTAGGACACAAAGTAAATGTACTTACTGACCATAAACCCATCTGTGACCTATTTAAGAAAAGAGCTTTCACTAATAACTTAAAGTTTAATCGATGGTTTATTAGTGTGCTAGAGTTTGCTCCAGAATTTAGATACACTCCAGGTAAGTTTAATACTTTAGCAGATGGATTATCTAGAGCACAAGAGGATACTGAAAGAATTATCACAACTAACACTTTTTGTTTCAGCTGTCAGGTCGTAGACTTAGATTTGGAGAGAGTTAAAATAGAACAAGAGAAACAAGAAAGTATCGGGAAAATAATAGGAGATTTGCTACAAGATGAAACCTCTAGGTCAGATTTTGAATTAATAAATGGGATATTATATAAGAAGGCTAAGGATAGGAGTGCTTGCTCTAGACTATATGTGCCTGACACCCTGACTAAGGAAGTATTGGCTCTAACCCATACCCACAAGTTGGCAGGACATCCAGGAATCAAAAAGACTCTGAGAACAATAAATAGAAATTATTTTTGGGCTAAGTGCAGCGAAGAAGCAAAGCAATTTGTAAATGAATGTCAAACTTGTAATAGGCATAAAGGTCATGTAAATGTCAGAGCTCCTTTAGAAAAATATCCTAGTAATTTAAACCCTTTTGAGGTAGTTCAGATGGATCATATAGGACCCTTTCCAAAAACTTTGAGAGGAAATAAATATATACTGGTATTCATTGATTATTTGACTCGGTATTTAGAAATTGTCCCAGTTAGAGATAGAACTGCGGTTTCTGTTGCAGAAGCTTTAAAGACCAGAATACTCACAAGACATTCGTGTCCGGAGGTACTTTTGTCGGACAATGCACCCGAATTCACCAGTGAGGTAATGAAAAAGCTTTGCGAATTTTTTGAGATAAAGAAATGCGAGATAACCCCTTATAAGCCGAGTTCAAATGGGACAGTGGAAAGGGCCAATAAGAAGATACTGGATGTACTGCGAACTATCATTAGTCCAACTACAGAAGATTGGGACCTAGCGCTAGAGGACGTTCAGATTACTTTGAATAACACAGTAAATGAGACAGTAGGAGAAACCCCACACTTTTTGCTTTATGGTTATCAGAAAAGACTGCTAAACTCATTGTAAGATGACGCAAAACCTCCTAGGCACACATATGATTACCAGGACTATATAGCTTGGAAACTGCAAAGAACCTTTCAAATAATAAGACAAACCAGACGATCTTTAGAAAAGGGCCAACAGGTAAATAAGAAATACTATGACACAACTAGTTCCATGACTGACCTGAAGATAGGCTCACAAGTATATATAAAGGTACATGTAAAGGAAGGACAAAATGAAAAGGTATCTCCCAAATTTAAAGGTCCTTATAGAGTGTTAGAAAGGGAAAAGAATAATAAATTAAAGCTGTTACATGAACAGAATTTAGATGTAAGGTATGCCCATTGGAATCATATAAAGGTTGTAAAAACTAATCCATGGTCCTCTCAACTTCTACAGGAAGTGGTGGAAAAACTTCCTTCTGATCCTACCCCTGGTGGTCGGTATCACTTGCGAAATAGACATTAAAAGTGGGGCCTTGATACAAAATCATGGAAAAGGTGAACTGTTAACAAATTTTGCTGTAGTAAAAATTAATGTCAATTCAATATTAAAAAGGGAAGAACATTTGAACCAGTTAGATAAAGAACTACGAAAGTGCATACTAACCCATAGTGATTCTGCCTTTGTAGAAGTGTTAAGAAATTTACAGGGTAAAATTGAAGACATTGTCAGGCCTCAAAGAAACAAGAGATCTTTATTACATTTTGTTGGTACTGCATTTAGTGCTTTGTTTGGAGTGGCTACAGAAAACAATGTAAAAGGTTTGACTGATCGTGTAGAACTAATCGAGAAATGGGCTAATCAGAAGGGTAATCTTATAAGTACTCTAATAGAAAATAATAATAAGAATGTAGAGAACATAAAAAAGATGGTGGAATTTATTAATCAAGTTAACGTGAATGTTTCTAATGAAATAGATGACATAGAACAAGTGTTTAAGTTGATTCATGAAGTAGAAATCGAGATTGGTGATCACAAGGAATCTGTGAACGGACTAATAAATGCACAAAAGGGAATACTTAGCCCTGCTATCATTTCTCCAAAAACTTTGAAAGAAATTATCGATTGGTGTATAGTAAATAGCCATTCCAATCCTTTGCTAGAAGATATATTTTGGTATTACACAATGTCAACTGTGAAAGTAACAAAAGGGTATTTGTTGGTATTGATCCCCTTCAAGGGTATGAATTTGTTTGACCTGTATACAATACATCCTTTCCCAGTTAAGATAGGAAATGCAACAATAATTTGGAACCATCCGAAGGTTCGTCTAGCATTGGATAAGAACAAGTTGTTGATGATTCATTTAGAAGGTGATTTAGAACAGTGTGTGTTGATAAGTGAAAGTCAATCCATGTGCAATTTTGTGCAAATTAAACAACCTATAAGCAATTTTCCATGTATCCTAGGTATTTTCTTTGAGAATTATGAATTGATGAGAGAGTGTAAATTTGAAACATTCAGTTTGCCATACAGGGCATTACATTTAGGTAAAGAAATCTTTGTTTATGTTCAAAATACTAAAACTGCAGAAGTTACTTGTGATGGGAAGACTCAAACATTTCAGGTAGGAAATTTTAAATCATTTACCGACTCTTGCTCAGTAGTAATACCCGATTATCTCTATTATGTACCAAGTGTGTTTTTGCATTATGAATTGAATCAATCTTCCATTGCAAAGAGTTATGAAAACAAGATTAACCATTTTCAGCTAGACAAATTAACATTGGTAGAAAATGGGGCAATGCCACTTGATAATGATAATGTTCTGTTTTACAAGCAAGATGTTGCACCATTTCTGACTATGTGTAATGTGTTTTTGATTGTACTTATTACTGTGGTAACATATAATTTGGTGAAGTATTTGATTTTCTGAAAATTGGAAAGGATTAATGAGTTACTACTAGTTATTACTAGGAAACCTAAGGAATAAATTTATTGTTTTGTTGTATGTGAGGATTTTATAAGAATCCTAGTAGCTGGCCGAGTGCTGTCAGACAGATGCTTATTTTTGGATAAGTTTCATATGCAGAAGGTTTATGTATATTATTGATGCCTTTGTTTGTGTGTTTTATTAATTAATAAGAAATGGGGAGGCAAATGCAGTTAGTAGTAATTGTAAAGATATAGAAAGAATTGTGGAGAGACAGGAGAGTGAACGAGAGTTAGGTAGGATGTTTTCAACTAATTTCGCTGACTCCAGGGTTCTTTCCCGTAAACAACTCCCCGAACGACAGGATCCGTTCTTGAATGTCGAACGGAACATAGACGAGTGAGACGTGGAAGCCGGGAAAAAAGTCACGTGATTAAGGATAGCTTGACACGCCCAAGACGACCATATATAAGCAACGAGAAGACGGCATCTCTCTCTCTTCCTAGTAGTCGCTCTGTATAATAGGTCTAACAACCTGCTTAACCTGCCGGGTCTCCTTGACGAACAACACGTGGCGGCTGCCTATACCAAATTGAGGGACGGCGATTACTTAGAATCCTAAAGCAGCCGAGAAATTACAGAGGAACATTTACCCCTGAAAACGAAGGACGACGAACAAAGTTACTACGCCCGCACCTGATTGTCTGTGAGTGTGTTTGGCGAGACGTCCCAGAGCGACCGAGAGGCGTGACGTCCCAGAGTGACCAAGGCGTGTCTAGAACTTCGCGCCAACCTTCTCAACACCTGACGAAGGCTCATACTTCAGCGACGACAGTAGGTCTATGATTGACGTTTAGGCCTAACTAAACCAGGATTCACCAAATTCTCCAGCCAGTGTCAAGACGTCTGAGTTCATCACTAAGTGTTAATGTAGAAACCACGCTTTTGTTTTGACTGCTTGTAAGTGCCTGTTCAAACCCCTTTTTATGTCTAGTAAAGAAAGAAACTAGCATTCGTATCCCTCACCCACGTAACTTTGCTTATGTAAACTCCTGAGAGAAATTCAATTAATATTAAACTAAAGGAAATAATATGCAGAGGTAAGATACTAGACTAATTAAGAAGATTTATTGCAAGAAAAATCAAGGACATCATCACACATGTAAATGTTAGAGATGGAAAACTTTCACAAGTAGTTGGATCAAATGAGTCAAATAATAACCAATATGCTCCAACATCAAATGTAGATTCAGAACCAATTCATGTAGCAGTACGATATGAGGTTAGAGTGTTTCCTAATAGGATTAATAGAGGAAAGCCCCCTGAGAGAACGGATTTTGAGCAAAGCAAAATATCTATTTTTGGGTGATATAGCCATGTCGTCCTGATGGAAGGTTCCTTATAGTAGCTTCCAAGGGATATATGAACTAAAGTGATATTCCCAGAGAATTTACCTTTAGGTCTCCAGAATTCTAACTCCTGGCGCAAATATCCTTAAAATTTTCTCAAGGATATCGCATAAATCAGGGGACTTATATCTTGATACGACACATAGCGATCTTTACCCTGAATAGCGTTTTCGCCTCGAGGGAGAAGAGTGGAAATTTTGGAAGAAGAGCCGTTATCAAGGTTACCCTATTTCCCATGCTACTATTGAGTATCAAGATGGCGGTCATTCCTTGTAGCGTTGAGCATGTGCTACAGATATAGTTTCGGGAGGGATTCTGAGAATGCCTTTTCTATAGAAAAGGAGCATGGGTCCATCAGAACGACATGGCTATCTCACCCAAAAATAGATTTTACGCTTCGCTCAAAATCTGTTTTTTGGGCTTAAGCCATATCGCATAAATCAGGGGACGTATATCTTGATACGACACATAGCGATCTTCACCCCGAATAGCGTTTTCGCCTCGAGGGAGAAGAGTTGAAATTTTGGAAGGAGAGCCGTTATCAAGGTTACCCTATTTCCCATGCTACTATTGAGTATCAAGATGGCGGTCATTCCTTGTAGCGTTGAGCATGTGCTACAGATATAGTTTCGGGAGGGATTCTGAGAATGCCTTTTCTATAGAAAAGGAGCATGGGTCCATCAGAACAACATGGCTATCTCACCCAAAAATAGATTTTACGCTTCGCTCAAAATCTGTTTTTTGGGCTTAAGCGATATCGCATAAATCAGGGGACGTATATCTTGATACGACACATAGCGATCTTCACCCCGAATAGCGTTTTCGCCTCGAGGGAGAAGAGATGAAATTTTGGAAGGAGAGCCGTTATCAAGGTTACCCTATTTCCCATGCTACTATTGAGTATCAAGATGGCGGTCATTCCTTGTAGCGTTGAGCATGTGCTACAGATATAGTTTCGGGAGGGATTCTGAGAATGCCTTTTTTTATAGAAAAGGAGCATGGGTCCATCAGAACGACATGGCTATCTCACCCAAAAATAGATTTTACGCTTCGCTCAAAATCTGTTTTTTGGGCTTAAGCCATATCGCATAAATCAGGGGACGTATATCTTGATACGACACATAGCGATCTTCACCCCGAATAGCGTTTTCGCCTCGAGGGAGAAGAGTTGAAATTTTGGAAGGAGAGCCGTTATCAAGGTTACCCTATTTCCCATGCTACTATTGAGTATCAAGATGGCGGTCATTCCTTGTAGCGTTGAGCATGTGCTACAGATATAGTTTCGGGAGGGATTCTGAGAATGCCTTTTTTTATAGAAAAGGAGCATGGGTCCATCAGAACGACATGGCTATCTCACCCAAAAATAGATTTTACGCTTCGCTCAAAATCTGTTTTTTGGGCTCAAGCCATGTCGTCCTGATGGATGTTTACCAGAGAATTAATAGAAAGTACTTTATCTGTGGATTTTCATCGGTGCCTTAACCTCTAGGGCGAGAAAATCATAAGTTTAAGGTTTTGGGCTCTGTTATGAATCGAAGACAATTAACTTCTGAACCCTCTGAGATAGTGCTGGGTTCAGTAAAAGGGCCAGCCTTAGCCTCAGTTCCCTCACTAGAGGGAACCATTTGCTCTTGGACTATTTGGGAGCCCCTAGAGCTACCTTTCCTTGGAAGAATCTCAGCGTGTTGAGGACCTACAGCAGGAGATTGGATGGAAGGAACAGGAATTTCCGGGTCCATCCATTCCGCACTAGAGACATGGCGTCCGTTATCTCCTCTAGAGGGTCCTCGTATGGGTCTACATATCGAGGTAGTTTCTTGATGACGCTCGTCACGAAGAGGTCGATCTACAGTTCCGGGACTTGTTCCAATCTGGAAGAGAATGGGTCTGCGTCTGTGGACCATTCTGACTCTATCGTTTTGAGCCTGAGTAGGGCATCCACTGTTACATTGTGGATCATTTGTACATGAACTGCTGATAAGTGCCATCTCTTTAGGTAAGGGATTGCTAACATCACCTAGATTATATGGGACGATCTTGGTCCGTGTCGGTTCAGACATCTCACTATCACTTTGCTGTCCCGGATCAGCCTGAGGAGGCCTGATCTGCATGGAGAGTTTCTCCAACATCAACAGGACTGTCATGGCTTCCAAAAAGTAGACGAGAAGGACCTTGAGTAGAGATGACCAAGTCCCTTGGGCTTTCCTCTGATGGGAGAGAACTCCCCATTTTTCTGTCGAGGCATCCATGCGGATGATCTTTGATAGTCGAAGTAGTTGCAAGGGCACTGTCCATATTAGGCATTTGGCCTTCGACCATGGGTTGAGAAGCGATCAAGGTAAGACCAATATCGGTCTTTTTAGATCTCTTCTAGAGCTTGATGTGTATCTTCTCCAGACTCCTGATGCATCTTTCAGCTGTGCTCTTAGCACTGGGTCTGTCACTGCTGTGAACTGGAGAGAGTTCAGTACTCTTTCCTGTTAGCGTCTTGAAATCCTGACGGATTACAGTAGTCTCTTGACTGACCCTGCGATCTCCTTTTTCATCCTTAAGGGAAAGGAGAGATAGTGTGACCTGAGGTTCCAATGGTTTTCTAGCTATCGAAACCTGTGAGCTGGAGAGAGTTGTGACTTCTTGAAGATGATTTTGCATCCCGAATGTTCTAGGAACTGGGTTACTTCTTTGGATGCTTGTAGATCAGCTGCTTTGGGTGCTGCCCGCACAAGCCATTCGTCCAGGTACTTTATTACCTGAACAGTTTCTAGGCAGGGTTATTGGACTACTGCGTCCGCCAATTTCGTAAAGATACTTGGGACTGTGTTTAGTCCGAAGAGTATGGCTCTTATGACATACTTTATCTTCTTTAACTTAATCCTAGGTAAGAGGAGATAGGACGACTAACTAGAACCTGTCAATAGGCACCTGTCAGGTCTATCAAGACTGTGAACACCACTTTTTGTAATAGGGTCCTTATGTGTAGAAGGATTAACATCCTGCACTTGCTGTTTCTTTTGAACTTGTTGAGTGGTGATAAGTCCAGAATGACTCTGAGTTTTCTGGACTCCTTCTGTGGAACACAAAACAGCTGTTATGTATTATTGTAATAATGTACTATATTATTTCAAGTGTTACAGGTATTGCGCAACATTGCATCATATTGCATGAACAAGACATGTTATGCTTTGTACATAAGTGTAATGATTTGTTTTGGTATTAGGATTCAAACATTTGTTGATTACCTCATAGATAGGATGTGATTCTTTATGGTTTTGTACTGGAGTAGGATTTAAGTCTTTTCAGAGCAATGCTCTTTTGTTTAGCAATGTTTTGGTTTTGTCAGATTGTGTATGACGCTCCACACACACTTGGGAGTCAGCTATCACAGAGCAATGTAGTCATAAGATATTAAACTTATATTTTAAGAATACCAACGTCTTATTAATCCCATACAGACAAATTGACGACAAGAGATGGGATCAGCTGAGAAATAATTACTAACAATTGTTCATCTATGTTCCAGGTAATTATTATGGTTAATAGAACTTCCTACCAAAGTACAACATTACAAATTGGCGACGAGGATGGGATCAGCTGAGAAATAATTACTAACAATTGTTCATCTATGTTCCAGGTAATTATTATGGTTAATAGAACTTCCTACCAAAGTACAACATTACAAATTGGCGACGCTCAGGACGACGGACACAAGCAGGGAGAAACATTGGACCTTATGTACAAGGACGGCCAACACAAGAGAAGGTCCTTATACACATTAGGGGACAATAGTAAAATCGCCCAATGAAGATTGTACAAGCAGCAGAACAGGAATTTCATCAAACAAGCACAACAAGAAATGGTGAAATTTAAAGTTGGGTAGGCTACAAAACAGGTAGGAAGTAAACTTGTGACTGCAGAACAGTAGTTTAACCTAATCTAGGTATTAAGGTAAGCAATCAAAATGCCTTTTAACAGTGAACACCCAGAAAGTTTCAGCATCACTGCTGAGCCCACTTCTGTGCCCACTTCTGTTGCAACACGATGGCAACAGTGGTGTGAGGAATTTAAGATTTATTTAGAAGCATTAGGGAACATGAAGGATGCCCAAAAGAAGGCATTATTACTTCATACAGCAGGCAGGGAAGTTCGGGAAGTGTTTAAGACTTTGCAGCCTACAGATGACACAAGTGAAGCTGCAATTAAGGCTCTTACCACATATTTTGCTCCTCAGGTCAATAAATTTTTTGAAAGATACCAGTTTTCAGCGCAGGCTTATCAGAAAGAAAATAAAAGTTTAGATGCATTTGTGATTAGACTAAAGAATTTAGCCGTTTTATGTGAATTTCTAGAGTTAGAAAATGTTATCATAGATCAAGTAATTGCACATTGCACATCAGAAGAGCTAAGAAAGAAATTATTGCAAGATAAAGATTTAACATTAGAAAAGGTATTGATAACAGGCAGAGCTTTAGAAACATCAAATAGGCAAAGTAACATAATAGGTAGTTCTACAAGCAATAGAATGGAAAATTCTAAAATTAATACAGTAGGTTCTAAGTGGAAAACCAATGAAAATCAGAGAAGGAATATGTCAAAGCCTAGTCATAGAAAATTGCCTAACACTAATGTTCATAAATATCAGAATCAGGCTTATACACAGAAACAACAGGAAAAACTCAAGTGTTAAAGGTGTGGTAAAACTGATCATCTTGCATACGAAGCAAAGAAATGCCCTGCTACTGGACAGACATGCCAGAATTGCAGAAAGATGGGTCATTTTGCAACTGCTTGTAGATTCCCTAAACAGTACGCAAAGAAAATAAATGCTACAGTTGATACCATTGGTCAAGAGAATAATGCGGAAAATGTTCATGATAATCAGGTTAGTTCAGAAACTGATTTTGCGTTTCGCATAAATTCAGTCAACAAAGGTGCAAAGAAACATATCATGGTAGAAGTAATCATAAATGGTAAACCAATTTTGATGCAAGTTGACACAGCAGCCGATGTATCAATTATGTCTGAGAAAATGGCTAAAAGCATTCCTAATTTGTTATTAGAAGGTACAAATAGAGTTTTGAAAGGTTATAATGGTTTTGATATTCAGGTGATAGGTGCTTCGAACGTAGAAGTACAGTACAAAAAACAGAAATTAGAGAGAATGCCATTAACAATAGTAAAAGGTAATGGACAAACTTTGCTAGGTTTAGATTGGCTACAGTATTTGAAGTTAGATTGGCCTAGTATTTTGAAGGTTACAGGTAGACAAGATGAAAACACAAATGAAATTTCTATGGATAATATCATATCAGAGTTTCAAGACGTATACGAAGATAAAATAGGTACAGTAAAGAACGCAAAGGCAATTTTAGTTTTGAAACCTGACAGTTCTCCTAGATTTTTTGCTCCCAGACCAGTACTGTATTCATTGAAAAGTACAGTTGAAATAGAAATCAGGAGATTAGAAAGTGAAGGTACCTGGGAAAAGGTTACATATTCAGATTGGGCTACACCATTAGTTCCTATTGTGAAGGAAAGTGGACAGGTTAGGTTATGTGGAGATTACAAAGTAACGTTAAATCCACAACTGCAAGTAGCTCAACATCCCTTACCAAATCCGAATAGACCAAAGAGATTACCTTATGGAGTTGCAAGTAGTCCAGCTATATGGCAACAAACTATGGATAAGATTTTTTCAGGAATGCAAGGAGTATTCATTTTTATAGAGGATATTTCAATTGCTGGTAAAGACACAAGAGAACATAGAGAAAGATTGCGAACAGTTCTGAAGAAGTTCAAGGAACATAATATTAGAGTAAATAAGAACAAATGTATTTTAGAAGTTGATTCAGTGGAATACTTAGGTTTTGTAATAAATGGCAAGGATATTCACAAAACTAAAGACAAGATTAAAGCTGTACAATCAACAAAAGTGCCAGAAAATGTTAGGGAATTACAGCCATTTCTAGGTTTAGTAACATTTTATGGGAATTTCATTCAGAATTTGTCTACAATTGCACACCCATTGTATAATCTGTTGAATAAGGGGGTAGAATGGAAGTGGACAAAAGTGTGTCAGGAATCTGTTGAAAGAATCAAGCAGGAAATAACATCACCTACATTCCTAGTACATTATCAAATACATTTACCAGTTAAATTAGTATGTGATGCATCAAACATAGGTTTAGGTGCAGTATTATCTCATGTAAGGCCAGATGGAACAGAAAAACCAATTGCATTCACTTCTAGAGTATTGAACAAGGCAGAAAGGAATTACTCTCAAATAGAAAAGGAAGGGTTAGCATTAGTTTATGGAGTTAAAAAATTCCATATGTATCTTTATGGTTGGAAAAAGTTTACACTTGTTACAGATCATAAACCTTTATTAGCAATATTGGGTCCAAAAGCAAGTTTACCTACGTTGGTAGCTGCAAGACTACAACGTTGGGCAGTTACGTTAGCAGCGTACCACTATGATATAAAATACCGTCCAACATCAAACATGGTTAATGCAGATGCTTTATCTAGATTACCCGTAGACAAAGCTCCAGAGGAGTATGATGACAGTGTTCTGTTAATTTCTGTATATGATGTACCAATAACTGCAAAAGATGTAGCACACAGTACCAAGAAAGACCCAGTACTTAGTAAGGTTTTGGAGAGTTTAATGACAGGTAGGGACTTATGTGGAAAAGAGGAAAATTGTAAACCGTATAAGGATATATGGTATGAACTGAGTGTAACACAAGGAATAGTTATGAGAGGTTCCAGGTTAGTTATTCCTAATTCACTGAGAAATAAAGTTTTGTCTGAAATACATGATGATCACCAAGGTATTGTAAGATCAAAGTCAATTGCGAGAACTTTTGTATGGTAGCCAGGTGTAGATAAAGATATGGAATCTTATATAAAGAATTGTATGAGTTGTGTTATGCAACAGAACAATCCTCAATTTGCTAGAATGCACCCGTGGGAGTTACCCAGGTATCCATGGCAAAGAGTGCATATATATTTTGCAGGTTCTTTTTTAAATTAATTGTTTTTGATAGTAGTAGATGCTTACAGTAAGTGGCCAGAAATTATCCCAATGAAGACAACAACGTCTTACGCCACAATAAAAGAGTTAATGCAAATTTTTTCAACGCTTGGTATTCCAGAAAGAATTGTTACAGATAATGGTCCACAATTTACCTCACAAGAGTTTAAAGAATTTTGTAGTGTCAATGGTATAAAGCGTACATTTTCAGGTACATATCCATCTACTAATGGAGAGGCTGAAAGATTTGTCCAAACATTTAAACACAATATGAAGTGTAGAAAAGCAAATTCAGGTAATATATTTTTGCATGTGTCAAAATTTTTATTGTCATATAGAACAACGCCGCACAGCACAACAGGCGTAGCACCCTCAAATTTGTTGATGGGGAGGAGGATAAGGTGTAAGTTAGATTTGTTGTATCCAAGTTTGCAAAGTGATTTAGAAGATAAAGGGTATAAACAAGTAGTAAAGCTTCCTAATGTAAGACATTTTTTACCTTTGTCTGATGTCATGGTAAGATCGTACAACACTCCAGAGAAGTGGGTACCAGGAGAGATTGTAAGAGAGATAGGAAATTTACATTATGATGTTCGTGTTGGTGATAATGTTGTAAAACGTCATGTTGATCAATTACAGCCGTTAAACAGAAAGACAGTAGAGCATGTGAATGTTAGAGATGAGAAACTTAAAGAAGTGGTTAGATCAAATGAGTCAAATATTAACCAAGATGGTCCAACATCCAATGTAGATTCAGAACCAATTCATGTACCAGTATAAGATGAGGTTAAAGTGCTTCCTAATAGGATTAACAGAGGAAAGCCCCCTGAGAGATTAGATTTCTGAAGATTTTTACAATGTCAAGTTAAGGGGGAGGAGACTGTTATGTATTATTGTAATAATGTACTATATTATTTCAAGTGTTGCAGGTATTGCCCAACATTGCATCATATTGCATGAACAAGACATGTTATGCTTTGTACATAAATGTAATTTGTTTTGGTATTAGGATTCAAACATTTGTTGATTACCTCAAAGATAGGATGTGATTCTTTATGGTTTTGTACTGGAGTAGGATTTAAGTCTTTTCAGAGCGATGCTCTTTTGTTTAGCAATGTTTTGGTTTTGTCAAATTGTGTATGACGCTCCACACACACTTGGGAGTCAGCTGTCACACAGCAATGTAGTCATAAGATATTAAACTTATATTTTAAGAATACCAACGTCTTATTAATCCCATACAGACAAATTGACGACAAGAGATGGGATCAGCTGAGAAATAATTACTAACAATTGTTCATCTATGTTCCAGGTAATTATTATGGTTAATAGAACTTCCTACCAAAGTACAACATTACAACAGCCTTCCCTGGAATTTGATTGACTTTGCTTTCCTTATAACCCGCATACTCTAGAGCTATAGGGTATACTCTTTTAATACGGGGTTGGAGTGTTGGAAGAGTTGAGGAAATGATGGTTGAGGCATGTCTAGTTTCCGTGCTAGTCCAATCTTGATTAGGCCTTGGGCCCAAGGATCGAAGTTCCAACGATCCTATTGGAGCCCCCCTCCTACCAGAAGCGTCTCTTTGCTTCGACTGATCAGAAGGTTTACCTACTCGACCGCCTGCCTGGGGCAAGGCGGTCATAGAAACTGTGGGATGTTGTTGAACAGACCAAGGAAAAAGTCTAGACTTTTTTGTCTTCCTTTTAGGTTGGGGACCCATATCCGGGGAAGACTTCCTCTTTGAAGAGATGCCCCACTTCTGGAGAAGGTTCCTACTCTCCGTGGTGGCTTTCTCAATTACCTCTTTGACTACCTCGTTTGGAAAGAGGTCTTTACCCAAGATGTGGGAGGATATCAGCTTTCCGGGTTCAAGTTTCGCTGTTGCAGCAGCGAACACGAACTCCCTACAGGCTCTCCTAGCCTTCATAAAGGCATATTGGTCTTTTACTAAGGTGGCCATATGCAATTTGGCCAAGACCATGAGCATGTCTGCGGTACTTCGATGGGCTGAACACATCTCTATGCAGTTTTGTAGGGATAAGGAGGCTGCAAGTCTCTCCTTTGTCTCTTGTTCCTTGCACAAGAAAAACTCAGAAAGTTTAGGGAGATTCTCGCTAAACTGTCGTCCAGCGATGTCCGCGTCCAGTTTCCCTACTGAAAAGGTTAAGTGGACTTCCTTCCAATCCTTCTCCTGCATGGACAAGGCTAGTGACAGAGGCCTGCACTCCTCAAATGCAGGGCATGGTTTGCCTGCCTCCACTGCCTTGGTAACAGATTTAAATGCCTTCCACGTAAAGGGGAATGCTATTGAAGCAGGAGCAAGAAAGGTAGGGTGTCTCTTACTCAGGGCGAACACTTTCGACACCGAGTAACCCGCCTTTCGGAGGCTACTTGACAAGATAGCCTGTGCCTTATCGTGGTCGAGAACCATGACTTCCTTTGGCTCCATTTCTTTTTCTGACGTTTGTTCATGCTTCAATCGAATGAAGCAATCACGGAAAGCATTAAAGCTTGGCCAAAACTGGATTTTGTCAAAAGGAACAGCTCCCATCATTTCTGAGATGTAGAGCTTACCGTAAAAAATCAACATAAGCTTCGCATACCTCCAGGGATTGGTTTTGGAGCATGTCCGGAGGTCTTGGTTTCTCGGTCGCTTGAATGACTCTCGGGAGGCGATGAGTGGAGCTTCACGGAGCTCTCTCTTGAGTTTCGCTTATCTCTGTTTAGCCTTGTTTGCGAAAGTTTTCCATTAGACCCGTAAGATGGGCCAGTAGCTGGTCCACTTTGTCTAATAGAGGGTTAGAAGATGAAGATGTCGAGGTTAACGGCTCCAGGGCCGGCACAGACGGAAGCAATTCCGACACGACATCATCATCTTCTTCCAGGGGTGCCTACCTGCCCTCCGTCTCGATGGCAATCTGGACGTAGGGGGGTGCGAATTGTGCCTGGGGCACCACTATTTCATTACTTGTTTTCGGAAACAGTAAGCTACTCATCCTATCATTAGGTAGGTATGGTCCCGGAGAGATCTTCTGGAACCCTCTTACCCATTTGCGTAGTTTCTTAAGTGCCGTATCCCTAGACTCCATTGACTTGGGCTCATCAAAACCATCGGTCACTAAGGTCTGGCAGATATTGCAGGGATTCGGTAATAATATTGCAGGGGGTATGAGACCTGCATGCTTTATGACCGTAAAAGTACTTACCCTTAAGAGTGCAGAAGACTGCATCACATTTCATCTGGGGTTCCTCCTATAAAGAAAGGAAAGCCGAATGAGTAAACAATTTTTTATCCCACCTGATAAGCATTATGTAATTAGTCATCTTTTAATTATTATAGCTTAGGATAGTAAGCTAGAAAGGAATAGTGAGAGACACATACTTGTGTATCCCTTGCAAGCAATTGCTGTAATCCCCCCCCAG
The DNA here is from genome assembly GCF_036898095.1 of Palaemon carinicauda. Classification (NCBI taxonomy): domain Eukaryota; kingdom Metazoa; phylum Arthropoda; class Malacostraca; order Decapoda; family Palaemonidae; genus Palaemon; species Palaemon carinicauda. The sequence continues at coordinate 63,493,717 of NC_090730.1, forward strand.
TATTAAATGTAACGAGTTTCCTTTATGAAGGCATCTAAAAAAAAAGAGTTCTAACTCCTAGGGATAGAAAAAGTGAACACTGCCACTGAACCTTCTAATTATTCAATACTGTGGGGTAAGTATAGACTGATTTCCCATCAGAGTATTGAAGGAATTCTATTCTTTCAATATAGGTTCGGTCTCAGCAGAAGCCTGCAAAAGGGTACCCAAGATATGTACTGCTACAGTCGGCATGCCGCCGGCTGAGTCAGTACTGTCAGCGCCGGCCCGGCCGGCGGCATACCCTGGCAACAGGACTTGTGGCCGGCAGTCCAAGGGAGGACTGAAGAACCTTGGGGACAGAAGGGTCTCCCACCCACGTCAGCCGTCATGGCCACCGGCAGCCGTTAAAAAGCTTCTATGTAGGAGCCCAACTGGCCCCGCAACCCGCCGGCAAGCGGTGAGATTGCAGAATGACGGCCATAATAAAAGGACAGAGAGGGGCAAGGAAAAGGGTCCTATATCTAGTGTAAAAGAAGGCGGCAATGTTGCCGCCCCCACTACACAAGGGAGAAACTCTGTTTCAGTATAGGCGCCATCCTAGGCGTCAGAAGAATGTCTATTCTTCAACCTAGGGTCTGCCAAAATAGTGTTAGGAGGGGCTGGTAGGTTTGCCGCCCCCTGTCAACAAAAGAGAAACATTGTTTCAGAGCTGGCGCTATCCTAGGCTGTAGAAGAATATCTATTCTTCAGCCCAGGGTCTACTAGCATAGGACTAGTCTTCTCAACCGCAGGGAGAAGGTGGCGGCAACATACCACCACCCCAGGTGTGGTTTAGGGATGCTTAGCCTCCTATGCCGGCGGCTATAAGCCGGCAGGGGAGTGATTACTCACCCTGCCGGCCTGCCGCCGGCAAAAGACTGAATAATCTGAGATTCTGTCGAAAACCAAAGCCGGACACTCGCCGGCAAGGTGGGAGACAGAAAAACCCTAGCCTAGTCAATCCGGAGTAACTTCTCTATGTTAAGACCGGAAAGGGTTGACGCCTGCGGCGGCACTCAGAGGGAAAGAGGGAATACCCATGACTCTCCAAGCAGACAAGTATGAATTTATATAATTCTAGGAGATATACTATCTCCCTTAGAATAGATAAAACGATACACAAGGGTAAATGGGGAAATGTCTGAAAGTATACTGCATCGCCTAGGTTAGATAACCTAGGCAAGATGAGATCTCTGTTACCTAAATCACCAAAACTCCAACATATACGATTGACAAAGGAAGAGAAAAACTATGCATACCATAAATATCTTTACAAGTATAATTATGTCTAAATAGCTTTCATAATTAATCAATGTTATTTCAACCGGAAAGTCGTTCTACTAACTAAATAACACATGCCTAACGAATGCCAGAGCCCATGGCTCCACCGGTAACAGGCCTAGATCCTAAGCACAATAAATTACTCCAGTTTCACTGTGAAACAGGAGCTAAAATTATATACACTGTAAAGAATCAATACTCAACTTTCCAGAGGTGAAAGAAGCTGGAGACTGCATAACAATCCTCGCAAAATCGATCGAAAAGGTTAGATTAACAGGGAACATCACTGTGTGAATTCGCTACAAAATTAGGAATTACCACTATCTTGAATATAGCAACATCTTGATACTCAATAGTAGTATGGGAAATTGAGTAACCCTGTTAATGGCTCCCCTTCCAAAATTTCCACTCTTCCCCCTCGAGGTGAAAAAGCTATTCGGAGTGAAGATCGCTAAATGTTGTATCAAGATATACGTCCTTTGATTTATGCGATATCCCTAAGAGAATTTTAAGGATATTCACGCCAGGAGTTAGAATTCTGGAGACCTAAAGGTAAATTTTCTGGGAATATCACTGTAGATAATATATCCCTTAGAAGCTACTATTAGGAACCTCCCATCAGGACGACATGGCTTGAGCCAAAATACAGATTTTGAGTGAAGCGAAAAATCTATTTTTGGGTGAGATAGCCCTGTCGTCCTGATGGAAGGTTCCTTTAAGTAGCTTCCTAGGCTATATTTGACTACAGTGATATTCCCAGAGAATTTGATTTAAGGTCTCCAGAATTCTAACTCCTGACACGAATATCCTTAAAGTTTCGTTTTAGGATATTGCTTAATATCATGGGACGTATTCTTGACACGCCACATAGTAATCTGCACCACGCATAGCGTTTACGCTTAGAGGGGGAAAAGTGGCAAAATAAAAGAGGAGCCGTTATAAAGTTCTCTTCCTATGTTACTGTTTGAGTACACAGATGGCGCCATCATCGTCGCCATCTTTATTCCTTTAAGCTTTAAGCCGGTACTTATAGATACAGTATTATTGGGAGGGATCCTGCCAAGGCCTTTCATAGAAAGGAGGGCGGGTCCATCTGGACGACATAGCTATCTCACCCAAAAATAAATTTTTCGCCTCGCTCAAAATCCGTATTTTGGGCTTAGGCCATGTCGTCCTGATGGAAGTTTACCAGAGCATTAATGTATCCGTGAATTTCCCAGTTGTGCCTTAAACCTCATGACAATATTTCCTTGGTTATATAGACCTAAGAGACCTATGACATTACCATTACATGTCATTTCTTAAATCATAGACTATGTTAGTGCATCCTGCTCCCTACAGGGAAGAGTCAAACTAGACTTGGGAAAAAGTCTCGAAGTTTGCATATTTCATATGACCAACCTAGCAATCAAAAGGGCATACAGGTCTCACTTTATGCCTTTAGCCAAAGTTTGTATTTATAAACGAACACGGGTTCATGTCAGCCACCATAGCATCTGGGGTGTATCAGTTCAGCTGTATACCTCAACAGACAAGTTTGTATATCGTATCGAAACAAGGTAAGCCTAGCTATAAAGGTTTGTTTCAATATAGGAACAAAGTTACTACCTTTGTTCAATCTAATTATGCAGAATGATAAGGAATAAAAGGAATGTTCACACATAACTTTATTAAATATGTTTAGGGCGAAATAAGACGCGCAAAACAATAAAAAATTTATTGTGTAAAAAACACGCGACACTTAGTGTTCAGTCTATGCTTCATCACCTTTGTACCCTGGAAAAGTCCATAATGTCACCTTGGTGACATTTCACTTACCATGTTGCACTATAATGTGCCAACATGTACACCCTTTAGAATTACAGTCTCACATAATTCACTGTTCCTCGGAGCACTAAGCGACAGGTTTTAGTACACTGCCTGCCGCCACCACGAATCGTTTTAATTTTTGCACTTGCTTCGCGTAGTGTTTGAAAAACACTCTGGATCACTTCCATCCAGTAAACGAGCGAAGGCTCTCGAAATCCATGAGCTGGAAAAAGTTTAATAAAGACACAATTTTCCTAGGATCATGACCTGCCTGTGTGTTGTCAGAATCCACTCTGCGAATGAAGTAGGTGATCTTCGCCCTTAGTTGTTTCAGGGATAAGTCTGAGCCCGATTTTTCTCCTTTAAAGAGCTGTCCTCCCCTGAAGTCTGAAGTTCTGCAAAGATAGACCTTTAGACTCTCCACTGGACACAGAGAGACATCTTCCTTCAGAGGGCAGATTCTCCAGGGACCCCACCTCTTAGTGGGGTGGGTAGCTCATTCCCGGCAAGAAACGTTGGGTCGGGAAAGAGAATTAGCTCTCCCGTTTCAGCAAACTGGATATGGCCCTCTTCCCGAGAAAGGGCCACTATCTCACTAACTCTAGCCCCTTAGGCTAGAGCAAACAAGAATATAACTTTTTGAGTCAAATCTTTCAAAGAGCAATTATAGTTGTTCAAACTTGAAGCAAAATGTAGTACCTTACCCAAAGACCATGAAATGGGCCTTGGAGGTGCTGCAGGCCTGACCCTAGCACAAGCCTTAGGGATTTTGTTAAAAATCTCATTAGACAAGTCTACTTGGAAAGCATAAAGCAGGGGTCTAGTCAAGGCAGATTTACACGCAGTTATCGTGTTGACTGCTAAGCCTTGTTCATGAAGGTGAATAAAGAAAGACAAGCAGAAATCTGTCGAGATTTCCTTTGGATTTCTTGCCTTGACAAAGGCCACCCATTTCTTCCAAGATGACTCGTATTGCCTTCTGGTAGATTTTGACTTATATTCCTCTAAGAAGTCTATACTCTCTTTCGAGATCCCAAACCTTGTCTTTACTGCTAAGGAGAGAAAATCATGAGATGAAGATCTTGGGTTTTCTGTAATGAAGCAAAGACTATCGACTTCCGTACTAGTTGAGATAGAACTGGATCTGGCAAGGGAATCAGCCTCGGCTGTAATTTCAATATTAAAGGGAACTAGTTGCTCCGGGACCACTTCGGAGCCACTAGGGCTGCTGTTCCTCGAAAAGATCTCAGCTTGTTGAGGACCTTCATCAGCAGGTTGGATGGAGGGAACAGATAAATCCTGGTCCATCTGTTCCAGTCGAGGGACATGGCATCCACTGTATACGGTAGAGGGTCATCGTACGAGGCCACGTATCGAGGAAGTTTCTTGTTGTCGGTCGTCGCGGAGAGGTCGATCTGCAGTTCCGGGACTTGATGAAAGATGAAGAAGAATGATCTTACGTCGGTTTTTATGAAAGTTGGCAAAATAAGAATGCTCCATTGTCATTTTTCTTTTTTTTTACCTAAAAGACTTTCAAATAAAAACTCGTTTCCCTTGCGTAAAAATGAATATATTTTGTCCTGATTTATTTTCTCATGATCTGAATATTATCAGAACTATTTGTACACTAATTTTCAGGAGGCCCAAGGTTCTTTCAGCCAAAGAAACTTTTCCTACATTTACTATGGCGTTTTACTCCTGTTTTCATCTCCTTGTCTCATAACTTGGGTTAAACGACGTCATAGGTTACCAAAATACACTTCTCACAATAAATTCACATCCTCATAAACCCGGATATTTTAAGTACCACCGAAGACAAACCATTTGTTTTTTTTCAGCTTATATTACTCAATGTTTAATTTATCTCTGTTCAAATCAGATATTTCACAGTAAGACGACGTAACAACAATGGCAGTGTAAGTAGTTAACTACTTAAGCCAAGAAGAATTGTTAGCTAATCTCAGTGCTCTCAGGTGTATGAGGACAGAAGAGAAAGTGAAAAGAATTGGCCAAACTATTCGATGTATGTGTAGGCAAAGCAAAATTGAGCAGTAACCAGACAGATATCCAATGCAGTAATGTGTAACCAGTCAAAGGACCAAATAAATCTTGCTGCAGTATCTCAATAGGTAGCTGGTGCCCTGGCCTACCTACCAACTGTCATTGGACTCCAACTAACCCATACAACAAAAGCTACTGAATGCAAGACCGCTTATCATTCTATTGTTAATCTTTATGCTAATGACAACTCCAGGTAACTCTACCTCAGCGGTTTTCAAACTGCAAGAAATACTCAACCTAAACGACTAAAGTCATCGAATAAACCCATACTAAAGTTGACTCTTATCAATTTTGTCATGAAATTGGTAACCTTCTGCTACCCCTTGGGAGTAGATAAATACCTGTGCGTCTCGTTAAATAAAATAGTTATTTTGAGGACCTTGTATCAATTATATATCCCTCAGACTCGCCACAGGTCTTACATATCCCTGCGAAATTGGTCTGCATAACATGATGCATTACGAAACGTTGATTACAAAGCAATCAAAGTCCAAAATATCTAACCTTTCGGGTACATCACTGATCAGATATTGACTTTCCTTTATAGAGAATTTAGAAATACTGTACATCGTTAGTTTTAGGTGGGACGTGAATCCGATAGCGAATTCCTTACCGTTAATGTGGCGGTGTCTTTCTATTTTATTGTAATTTTTGCCTCAGAGAATAATTATATAGAACAAACATATTTATGATAATTCTCCAAATTAGAGCAGGACCCATAAAGAGTTCTATTTCCAGTTGGCAAGATAAATATTTCAGTGAATTTTTCACATTTTTATAAGGCAATGGAATACTTTTTGGAAATTGTCAACTTGAACTTGCCCCTTATTTTAAGGTTTTCTTTCTTTTTATATCTAAATCACTTAGGTAACTGCTGTGTGTAATCATATATCTTAGAATAGCTTGAGTAGTGGTAAACATTGTCTTTCAAACAAACGATAATTTGTACTTATAAATAAAATTTCAAAAAATTCGCCAGTGATGAAGAGATGAAATATTGCCTCAAAGCAATATTTGCTTTGAGGCACACGATAGAAAAACATCAGGAGAAACAGAAAGGATTACATATGGTCTTTATTGACATGGAGAAGACATACAATTGAATACCACGTCAGGAGCTGTGGATATGTATGAGAGAAAAGGGGATCCTTGAGAAATACGTAAGAATCACCCAAGATATGTATGAAAGGGCAGAAGCAAATGTTAAGAGCCGAATGGGCCTAACAGAAAGTTTCCCAGTAAACGTGGGACTACATCAGGGGTCTGCATTGAGCCCTTACCTATTTGATCTGGTCATGGATGTAATAACACAAGGTATTAGAGATCAGTCTCCTTAGTGTATGCTTTTTGCTGATGATATTATATTGTGTAGCACTAGGCGAGAGGTAGTAGAAGAGAAACTGGAGGAGTGGAGAAGAGAAATGGAAAATAGAGGATTGAAATTTAGCAGGAAAAAGACAGGGTATTTGAGATTGAAAAATGGTGAGAATGGGGAAGTTAGTTTACAAGGGAGAGATTGAAAAGAGTTGAAAATTTCAGGTATTTAGGATCAACAGTTGCAAAGGATGGTGATCTGGGGGCAGAAATAAACCACAGAATACAAGCATGATGGAAGAATTGGAAAAAAAAACGCGTGGAGTACTATGCGACAGGAAAATAGGGGTTAAGTTGAAAGGTAAAGTACACAGGACAGTTGTGAGACTGGCAATGATGTATGGAGCGGAGACGTGGGGAATAAAGAAGACAGAAGAGAAGAAGATGGATAAGAATGTTAAGATGGACGTGTAGGGTGACAAGAAGAGATAAGATACTGAATGAGGTAATTAGGGGTACCAAAGGAGTTAGAAAACTATCCGATAAGATCCAAGAAAGTAGACTGAGGTGGTGTGGTCATGTCATGAGAAGAGATGAACAGTATACTAGGAGGGGAGTGATGGAAATGGAGGTACAGGGAACGAGAGGGAGAGGGAGACCAAAGCGAAAGTGGGTGGACTGTATCAAGGATGACCTTTGATCAAAGGGATTAACCGGTGGTGAGGTGTGGGACAGAGGTAAATGGAAAAAGCTGACCAGAAACATCGACCCCACATAGAAGTGGGAAAAGATGTAGGCAAAGAAGAAGAAGAAGAGATATATATATATATATATATATATATATATATATATATATATATATATATATATATATATATATATATATATATATATATATATATATATATTACTAGCTAAGCTACAACCCTAGTTACAAAAGCAGGATGCTATAAGCCCAAGGGCTCCAATAGGAAAAAATGACCCAGTAAGGATAGGAAAGAAGGAAATAAATAGACTACAAGAGATGCAACGAACAATTTAAATATAATATTTCATGAGACAGTAACAACAATAAAATTGATCTTTCTTATATAAACTATGAAGATTTCATAAAAAAAGCAAGAGGAAGATAAGTAAAATAGAATAGTGTGGCCGAGTGAGTGTATATGTGTACGTATATGCGAAAAACAATAAATGCAAAGGTTTGATCCTACGAAGAATTCTAGGAAATGATAATAAACCTGATACGAACATGAAAGACCGTACAAATTTAAATGACTCAGTGATGTCATTAAAGAACAACGGCCAGAAGCAGCTTCTTACATAATCATGATGGATCTCTCTCTGCGTCCATATGTCTAATTTCTTTACATTACAAGTTTCTTGTTTTAAAAAAAAAAAAAAAAAAAAAATCATTTCCATTCGCTGGAAAGGAGCAGAAATGACTCTATTCTCGCCTTATCTAAGCTTACTGGTCTTTGATTTACCTGGCTTCAACATCTGATTAATTTGGTACATGTATCACTACCTCCTCCAATGAAGTCGACACGAGGTTATGTTTTCGCCTCTGTTTGTCCATTTGTTTGTGTGTGAACAACTATTAGGCCCCAATTTTACTCATAGAATAGTGAAACTATCAGGGATTAACTATGTTCAGAAGTGGAAGAGGTTCAATCTTGATAGTCATAGGTCAAAGGTCAAGGTCAATGTCAATCTTTGGGTAGGAAATAAGCTGTCATAGCAGAGGTCACAATTTTACTCATAGAGTAATGAAAATATCTGGGATTAATTGAATGTTGAGACGTGGAAGTGTTTCCATTTTGGAAGTTCTGTGTCAAAGGTCAAGGTCAAGCAAAAGATCGAGAAGAAAGCTACCGCGGCGGAGGTCTTCACTATACTGAGAGCCCCTCTTATTTCTATTTTATGCAGTGAGGTCATCCGTGTTTCTAATAGTAATATGACTTGTAATAAAAGTTCCGTGAGATCAATGGACGTGTCATAAAAGTTTATGGGTGATAGTTTCTTTCCATCACAGAGGAAATTACCACAGATCTAGTAGATTCAGTAAATTACAGAGCAACATTGCTCTCCTTACTCATAAAGAAAATCAATATCACTCAGTTTCTCATAAGATTAATAGGGTACCTGTCTGAGGGTATCTTCAATTTGTAAGTATATGGCCACTTTGATTTTAGAATGAAAAACCCATATCTCATTAATCCGTAGACACGGGATTATATATATATATATATATATATATATATATATATATATATATATATATATATATATATATATATATATATATATATATATATATATATATATATGTATAGATATATATATATATATATATATATATATATATATATATATATATATATATATATATATATATATATATATATATATATATATATACACACACACACACACATATATATATATATATATATATATATATATATATATATATATATATAAATATATATATATATATATATATATATATATATATACATATATATATATATATATATATATATATATATATATATATATATATATATATATATATATACACACACACACACATATATATATATATATATATATATATATATATATATATATATATATATATATATATATATATATATATATATATATATATATATATATATATATATATATATATATATATATATATATATATATATATATAACAAACTGCTGGATCAAAAAGACAATAATCTACCATAATTTCAAACTTTCAAAAATATTCGAACGTAAATTGAAATAAAAAACTCAGCTAGAAAGGCAACGCTAAGAAAATTATAAAGTGGAAGTCCATCTTTGCAGTCGAAGGCTTATCGATGCTAATGTCATTAACCTTTGCTTCGTAATGCGCTCTGCAATCGCAGCTAATTTCCCAATGATTATTCCCCTCTTCTTTGTTCGTAATTCATTTGGTTGATGGGGCAGAGAGATAAAGGCAAATGCAACAACCAATATCAAGACAAGATTATATTGTGACTGGCCGAGACAGGCTGTAACTCGAAAGGCAAGATGAAAGCGACTGAGTAACTTTATTACAGAACATCATTTGGTGAAGTTCTGAATGAAAAACTTCCGGGTATGACGTGAGGAGGTGGCCGTAGGCATCTGGGGGTGCGCTGATGTGGAGAGCAAGGTTGTAGGAGCCGGGTTGAAGAGGTGTCGACACTGAGGATTGGCATTGTGACGTAAGCAACGAGAAACTTCTAATTAAATTTACCATTTCCAAACGATAATGTGAGGTTCTCGTAACCGTATGTGGGTATCGTAGATCCATTATAAGCTACCAGGCAGACGTTGGCAGGCTTAGACAGACTACGTCGTGTCCTGGAGAGTTCCCTTGGCAAAAGAGAACGACAAGCACCATGTCTACCCAAAAAATGGCACGCCCATTCCTGCGTCATGTAAAAAGAATTAGAAACTCGTGAGGCCACTGCCACAGCGATGGCTTACTTATAAGTATTTTGGCCACTGACAATCCTTGGCACATTTCTTCTCGGCAGCCCCGAATCTGAAGTGGTAGTAGCAAAACTGCGGCCAATGGGTGGCAGTAAGTGGCTGTAGAAGTCGTTGGTTGGGGCACGAGCAAGTGGTGGGTGATGGATAACTTTGTCGCAGGCTCCGGCACGTCATGGGGTAGGCGTGTATGTCATACGGTATTCACGTCAGCTTCGGTTGACGTTGAATAAGTGTCCTCTTCATCAGGAGTGGAGGCGTTGATGGAGGCCTTCAAGGTTGTGAAGTGGCTGTCCATATGGTCATCAAGTCCGTTATGGGTAACCTATCGACATCGGGTATGGCAACGCGTACAGGTTCGAGTAAACGGCGTTCTCAAAGGGCACGAAGTAGGTTCACCTCACGAGGAGAGAAGTCTGTGGCAGGTTGCAGGCGAGCGATACTGGTAATTTCCTTGAGGGCGAGTCAAGCCCTTTGATGACCCAACAATTGTTGAGAGAGCTGAAAAAGCTTTGCTATACGGGTGGCTGGCGACGGCTAGTACTGCTGCAGAAGGTATGTTTTGAAGGTGTCATATGCTATTGGGGGTGTCTCCTTGTTCAAAAAGCCAGTCAGAGATTTCCGGGAAGGTGTCCTTGTGTATCACCGCGAGAACATAATCTGCTTTCGTGGTTGAGCGAGTCACGCTCTTAATGCAGAACTGGACTTCTGTGCGCTGAAACCAAGCAAACGCCTCTCTGCTGGCGAAGGACAAAAGTCTGAATGGGGTGGCGCCAACTTCCGTGGAGTCCGTCACAGTGCCAGTCCGGGGGTCGGGGGGGGGGGGTCGTTCGGGGGAAGCGAGTCGAGTTCCAGGGTCACCAATGTGACGGGTCGAGAGAGGCTGTAACTCGAAAGGCAAGATGAAAGCATCTGCGGAACTTTATTACAGAACATCAGTTTATATGTACATCAATTCCGGGTAAGAAGGGCCTAAAATATAACAGGTAGTTTAATACTCAACCGACAACCGGTTCTGTTAACAGTTAACGGTAAGAAAAACAGACATATTGATTCAGGTCACTGTCAGTGAGAGGGGAGAGCGAAGATACAAAGGATAATATAAACAAAAAAGAGAAATGTCGTTACTATATACGATTGTGTGACATACGGTTGGTACAATATCATCGGTATTTCATCAAAAAATGACGTAATAGAGATTCATTCCGAATTCAATGATTATTGAAACTCTATTTCTTTTTGCAGCGACATCAGTGTTTTTCTAAATGCATTAAATTCTCCATAAATCAAACAAAAGGATATTTTCATACAATTCTGTGATGAAAGAATCATTTGAATTCCTTTTTGAATGTCAATCATGACCGAATATGCTCCTCTGATAAGAGTATATTAATTTTTAACTCTCAAGAGCTCCAAGAACAATAACGTTTTTTGAATTATGTTGCTCTAGAATTTTGTGATTTTAGTAGTTATTTTTTTTTTTTCTTCACTTTATAGCGTTGAAATATTTTGCGTGATTCCAAGTTATGAGCTATGAAGACAAAATTGTTGCAATCTACGATTATCCGTTAGTTTTTATCATTCGGTCAGATTAGGTCTGCTAAAAGAAAGATGAAATAACGTCACTTTGGAATCAAGTAAATTTGGAAAAGGAGAATAGAAAAATATTTCGAATATTATTCCAAGGAAGATACTTCAATGATAAAGAATGTATAGAAATTATTTACTATTTTGAACCTAGCCTCCAGTTTCATCTTTCTTTGGTTAAGGTTTTTAATGACGAAATATTACGTTTTTTCTATTTCGTATTGTATTTTGTAGAATCCCAATTTAATGAAATAAAAATCAAATTGAAATGGTTAAGTTTTCTATTTAATTTCTTAATCGATTAATTTGTAATTTTTCTTAGGTTTAAAAACTATAACAAATCACATTCAAGTGATATATGTTTAAAAATAATGAAGTAAGAAATATTTACAGTGGATTTGTGCAATTCTTCAATTACTTCTTCAGATTCTTAATACAGTTCTACTAATTTCTTCCATGGGAGACGATTTCTGAACGTATCAACTGAGTAACATTAGCCTTCGAAAGTTTGCTATTAGGCCTCAACTCATATTCAGTTAGACTTCTTTATGTTTTGATTAATTTTTGCAAGTAAATATCTTCCCGTATGAAATCCAGAACCTGATCTATTCCTCTTCATTAATGAAATCTCTCTCTCTCTCTCTCTCTCTCTCTCTCTCTCTCTCTCTCTCTCTCTCTCTCAGTGTATATACCAATAGCATAACCATTTATCTTTACTATCATTGAATGTAGGAATTGACTTGCAGTCTTAGAGACTTTAAGAGACGAAGAACAGACAATTGATGAAGAATGATGAGCTATTAAGAACATATATCAGTCAGTTGGTAGTGAAATCTTGGGACACGCATTTACAAGTAGAAAGCCATGGATATCAAATGATTCTTAGGATACTATAAAAAGAAGACAAAGACAGAAATTGATTGTTGAAGGTTTTCGAGGAAGTAATGAAAATTACAAGGTTGAACATGCTAAGTATTCCAGTATTGATAGTGAGGTCAAAAGAAAAGCCAGGAATGACTGGAAAGAATATTCAGACAGTAAAGCAGATGAGGTTGACTATGCTATGAATTCAGGAAGGAGCTATGGTGTAAGAATTTCTCATAGAATTATTAATGAAATCTCGACTTAGGGCAAAGAAGAAGAAGCTTATACCTATAAAAAGAGAGAAGGCTCTGTTATAGTAACAGGAGATGAAGAAAGACAACGTTGGATGGAAAACTTTAGTAAGGTTATGAATAAGAGATATGAAGGGCATAATTTGATTGATATACCTGAAGCTGATGAAGACCTTGATGGACCCAGTGAGTTTGAAGTCGAAGCTATCCTAAAAAAGACTAAAGAGAAAGCCCGGGATACGATGGAATAACTACCTAGATGATACTGGCCGAAAATGAAGTGACCCCCAGACTACTTTTAGGATTATTTTGTAGAATGTGGCATGAAGATGCAGAACCTGAGGAATGGGAGTCAGGAGTCTTGGTGAAAATGGCCAAAAAAAAAAAAAAAAAAAAAAAAAGGAGACCTGACTGATTGAATAATTACAGAGGCATAACACTTATGTCAGTTGTTATGAAAATATATAGTATGCTTATTCTAAAGAGACTGGAGAGTAAGATTAATGAGAATCTGAGAGATGAACAAGCAGGATTTAGAAAAGGTAGAAGTTGCACTGACCAAATTTTCATTTTGAGAGACCTTGTAGAGTAATGTATAATATAGAAATCCCGTTTTGATGGCATTTATGGACTATGAAAAAGCCTTTCATACTGTGCATCGGTCAATTCTGTGGAAAGTTCTGCGTTATTATGGAATTCCTCTTAGATATGAGCATAGCAAGTGCAAAATTAATGTTAATGGAGTCTTAACAAATGAATTTCTAGTGAACAGCGGAGTACTCCAAGGGAATGTATTTTCACCTGCGTTGTTTATCATCCTCATGGATTTTGCAAAGCGTAGAAGAGTCAGAGATGGTGGAAAAGGATTTGAATGGATTGGTAATAGGAATTTAGCTGACATAGAGTATGCTGATGATGCTGTTCTTGTTAGAAGAACTTCATAAGATTTTAAATGCTTGCTTATCAGAAGGCATGCAATTCACATGAAGTTTGTCTGAAGACAAATAGAAGACAGACAAAGATGATGACAACGGAGTATGCAATGGAGGAGGAAATATCATTGGAAGGAGAAATGATGAATGAAGTATTTGGGAACTATGATCTCCCATAGAGGGTCTTCAGAATTAGAGTTTAGTGAAAGTTTGAAATAATGCAAATAAGATAATGGATAGGTTGAGAAAATTTGGAAAATAAATCGCCTGAAATCACATATAAAAATCCGACTATATATCAGTTTAGTGAGATCGGTGTTACTGTATGGATATGAGTCATGGTATGACAATGAAAGACTCTCCAATAGATTTAGTAGATTTGAGAACAAGCCTTCAGAAGGTTATTGGGAGTTAAATGGCAGGGCTGGATTCAAAATGAAACTGTAAGAGTGATTAATCGAGTGCCATATGTAGATGGAGATGGTTTGGGCATGCTCTTCACACTTCCAACAAGAGATTAGTTCACCAAACGTTTAGCAAAGCAGATGATGAATGGAGAAGTATTGAATTAAAAGCTCAAGATAGAGACGACTGGCTAAATCTATCCGATGCCCTTTGCGTCAATAGGCGTAGGAGCAGATGATGATGATGATGATGATGGTCACTGAAGCATATCACATTTTCTATGCTGGATTGTATTGAATACACTGTGACAAATAACAAGAGATATCTGAGAAGGGAGATATAAGATGAATTAATGTGAAAATTCGTAGTAAATGAATTATTGTATTCCGTAACTTATTGCAGAGAGAGAGAGAGAGAGAGAGAGAGAGAGAGAGAGAGAGAGAGAGAGAGAGAGAGAGAGAGAGAGAGAGAGAGAGAGAGAGAGAGAGTTGTTTCTGGGAGGTGAAATCTGCAAAATTAAAATATACCTTAATAATAATGAGACTGATACGTGGATCTTTCAGAGTCTATCAGTAAAGTATAGGAATTTGCAACAATTTTTGTGACTTTGTTTCCTCAGATAATGTCAAAAATATGAATATTATATTTTTTTTGACTTTCAATAAACTTTTTTTTATTTATATTTTTTCCCAGTAGATTTATATATGGACACTTTTAGATGAGTTTTAATTACAGACGATATAGATGTACAATGATTAAATAGCTATTGTGGGGAAGTGCTGAACAGCTGATACCTTCCCAGGGAGCGGGTGGATGCCCACAGGAGGTATGCGGTGCCCTGGGAACGATACTTCGTTGGCGCCAAAGGTATATTTGTCGTACCGGACTACAAGGCTGTTTTCTTGTAGGCGGTTGAGAACGATGCTTGGGTGATGGAGGTGTGCCTCTTCGGAGGAAGAGAACACAAGTATGTCATCCATATAGCATACGCAGAAGAGGAGGTCTCATAAGATGCCATCCATGTGGCGATGCAAATTGGATTGACCTCTTAAGAGAAACTTCTTGTGATAGAACCTCTCACAAAGCTCATTTTCTATCCACTTTCTTCTCTTCCCCCCAAAGATCTACTCAAGAGGCAACCATCCGTCAAGATGTAATTTTTTATTTCACTTGAGACTCTCCCTGAGATTACATATTTTAAAAGATTTCAACAACGAAATTTAAGCTAAATCACAGCCCAGGCCGAAAAATAGACAGAATATTGCGGGATACGGCTTGGTTCGATTGTGTCAGTTTTCTTTCCTGATATTTTTCCACAGTCTTTTTTTTTCGAACAAATCCTCTGTGTGTGAAAGAAGGTAAAAGGAAAAGCTTGGATGCAAAGTTGCCCTAAAAAGAAACCTACTTATTGAAATATAATTCCAGGAAAATTTTCAAATGACTTCCTAAACTTTACTTACAAAGAATACGGTTACATTTAGTCCGTGGAGAATATAACATCGCCTTGACACTGAAAGGCTCAACCCGATTTACTATCCGAAGCATATCCTCTTCCAGTTTCGAGAGAAAAAAATCATGTTACCCTTTTTTATTCAACTCAATTTCTCAACATAAATTTCTCTTTTCCATTATCAGAAAAAAAGTCTATAAAAATGTGTAAATTGGTTCCTTCTATATATGTTTGTGTTAATTAATCTTTCGGGAATAACCTTAGTGCCCTTGGCTCAAAGATTTGGAATGATTTCATTTGAGAGTTTCAAAGCTTCTTTATCTATTCTATCATAATGAACTCTTCACTCTAGAAATGTAAGTAGAATCATTTTTCTTGTATTGCAATATTCTTAAGATCCATTTGAAACTTCAAAGTAAAAATAAAACTTTACTCAATTTGTTTTTTTAAAGGCAGGGGTTCTTAACCAGATGCCTTGTGGTATGGGAACCAAATGCTGTGGGTGTGGGGCTTGATCCCAGAGTTCGGGTATCTATCTTATTTGATGTATTAAATCATACTTTCGTAAAATAATATCTTTCTCCTTTTGTGTAATAAAACTGAACTGTATGAAATAAAGTTGTTGATTTATAATCTGAAACAAATTAATTGAAGATATATTGTAAACCA